>NW_027437185.1:6262500-6535000 GCF_033239565.1 Halichoeres trimaculatus
TTCTCCTGACCTCTTAGAAGTATAGAAGTTCATATTGCAGTGAAAATTGAGTCAACATCGAGTAAAAACCGTCCTAAAAATCAAATCAGCTTATCTTAGGTGCAGGACTGTGTAGATTTTGTAAAGATAGAACCATAACACTTTTTTCATGTGATCCTTATGCCTCAGGGTACCTTAAAATGTGTTGTTTATATTCCCACCTTATTTTTAAATGTCTTTTAATGTAATTTTAATGTCCTGGAATTCAAATTCTTTATTTTGGGACCTTAAGCAGATATGAGATTAAAATGTGATTAATTAGATTAATTAATTACAAATCCTGTAATTAATTAGATTAATTTATTTTAATCGCCTGACAGCACTAATATATATATATATATATATATATATATATATATATATATATATATATATATATATATATATATATATATATATATATATATATATAGAGAGAGAGAGAGAGAGAGAGAGAGAGAGAGAGAGAGAGAGAGAGAGAGAGAGAGATCGATAGATACCTACAGTCTATGATGCTGGCCTCACATTAAGGTGTTTGAATTGAGGTTATACTTGTTAAATCTTGGGTAATGAAATCCTGCTCACTTTCATAATCACTGCAGCTGTTATAAAGAGCGATTTTGAGGCTGACTCACATGCATCTGTGTTTATGTGTGCTAAATCTGAGGACAAGCTCTGGTGACAAAAAGAATGTAACAATGATATTAACAATGTGTTGCCACAAGATCATAATGCATGGCCATGAGATAATAATTATTAGTCATCAAATGACAGACTTTAACAATGAAAAAAAAGAAAGAAAGAAATTATTATGAAAAAAAAAGAAAAGAAAAAAAGTTTAGTCACCAAAGCGACAATGAACAGTCAGTGAATGGAGATGACTAACGATTATTATCTTGTGCCCACGGCTCTATTATCATGTGGCTACACTGTTCTCTGCTGAATTTCACAAGTAGACCACCCCTTAGATTCTTCTGTTAACATCGTCCACAGACGGTGAATCATCGTCTTCAATCAATTTGACATTGAAAAACTCCAACTTTTCAAAACTTTTTTTAACATTAAAAATAAAATATTAAGGACTGTGTCTGTGATACAGCCTGAGAACAAAGACAGGCCAATTTACACCTCTGGCAAAGGCATGTTGAAATGTGTTTTTAAAAGAGGTGGAAAAAAGTGGATAGTCTGCTTATCTGACCTGGGAGGTTGGATGCAAGTTTCCTCTGGGTGCTTTTTATCAGAAGTACCAGGAACTTTTAGATCCAGGAATTTGTCTTTAAAGAGCTTGATTTCTGTGGACAGTTCTTGTCTGCTCTTCCAATGAGAGCCAAAACTAAGTCAAGACAAAGCAAATCGGGCCAGTGATGTATGGAGAAAAAATAAATAAATAAATAAAAGAAACTGCACCCTGCGATAGTGTCAAGTGTGACACTGTAGTCAGCCTTTCAGCATGGAGGATATTCAGCCTGTGCTGTTTTTTTGTCGTGACTGAATCCATTGCAGATGTATGAAATGAACCAACACTTGAAAGACGATGAGCTCGAGAGGGAAGGAGATTTCAAAACACCTGAAATGTTCAACTTAAAATATGAACAGATTTAAAAAGCTGTAAATAAAAGCTATTTACCTCTCAGGTTTATTTCAGTTATCATTAAATACCATTATTTAGGTTTTATCAAACCAAGTCAGTCACAGCTGGAGCTCATCTTATCATAAGCAGAGGGAGGGGTAGGAAAAAAAAAAAAAAAAACACTGTGGAGGCTCAGCCAATCAGAAATGTTCAGCATTGCAGACCCTGCAAAAGACCCTGGACCTTTTTAAAGATAACCCTATCTAACACACTATTAGGACCCTAGTTCCTCCTCCAAAAACATGAGCTCCTCTGAAGGTTCTTGGTACCTTGTGAAAGTTCCTTCTCTTCGAAGCACCTTATATATTATGGACCAGAATGGACCACTACTTTTATTGCACTTTTCTAGTCTCTCTGAACACTCAAAATGCTTTACACTGCCAGCCTCATTCACCCATCCACACCACATCCACACACTGATGGCAGAGAATTCTACTGGGAACCATCAGTTTTAACAAACACATTCACACCCACCCACACACCACTGATCAACAGTTGGAGTAATTTGAGGTTCAGCTTCTTGCTCAAGGACACTTCTGCATAAGACTGCAGGAGCTGGAATCTAATCCCTGACCACAGTTAATATAATCTCTTCCTTGTTGGAAGACAAATAGTGTGTCCCAAATCGCATACTTCCATACTGTGTACTCAAAATTTTCAAATTGAGTGTACTAAGCATACTACATACTCACTGGCTTAGTACGCAAATTTTGAGGGTGCAGTGCTGTCTCAAATGGCATACTGCAGAGCGCCATACTTACCAGCTGTGTATTTGCCAGTGAATTTTCAAAGCCTTTTCAGTAGTATGTTAAACACAGCTAATAACACGATCAGCGGTGTAGAGTTTATTAATGGGGGTCGGTGCAGCTGACTGAAGCTACCAAGAGAGAGCTACGCAGGGCGCTGCGGCAGTTAAAATACATCCACAAATTAAATGTCTGAGTGGTGCTTCTGGTCATGTATTCACTGTGCAGGGTCTAACCCTCTTGTTATCATATTTACCTGGTTCACCGGGTAATGCTAGGGCCCTGGCAACTGTTAGCCCAACGAGCTTTAGCATTCGAGATAGCTGTTAGCTCAACTAGCATTAGCATAGCCCAGTGTTTCTCAATCCTGGTCCTGGGGACCCCCTGCCCTGCATGTTTTAGATGTTACCCCACTCCAGCACACCTGATTCAAATGAATGGCTCGTTATCAGGCTGGAGCAGAGCTTGATAATGAGCTGATCATTTGAATCAGGTGTGCTGGCGTCGGGAACATAAAAAAACATGCAGGACCAGATTTGAAAAACACTGGCATAGCCTATCATTCGCGGTACAAAACAAACAAAAACAAGTTACACCACATACACAACATCAACAGCTGATGGTGCTTGGTGGAAACAACACGTGTAAGAAACAACATCAATAAGTTACATTTATACATTGCTGCCAGAGGATGAAATGAGTGCATTAAGTGTCCACAGCTGCATACTCAAAATCCGGGACGATTTGAGTACATCATCCTGGTACTTTTGCATACTCATTTTTCGCATACTATGCATACTGTTTTTCATTTTGACGCAGTATACTCAAAATTATGAGTATTTGAGTATGGAAGTATGCGATTTGGGACACACTAACTAAAAAAAGTATTTTATATTCGAATATTGACATCAGAAGGACTTTTTATTCTTCATCATCTTCACTGGCTTCTTCTTCTTCTTCTTTTTTGACCAATTAATTTTCACAATACCCTCCATGCAGTTCATGTTGTCTTTCCATCATATTCTCCTTGTCATGATGTCAAAGATGGTGCGTGATAATTTTTTTTTTTTTTTTTAGTCCATATTAAACCTAATGTCTTGTTGTCACTGCAAAGGTTTTTTGATTTTGTCACATTTACTAACTCTGGCCAGAAAAAGCTGCTGCTGGTTGCAGCGATCTTTAACATCAATGCTGGACGAGGACAAATCTATAAAACAAATCCATAAAGCCTCTGCCAATTATGTAAATATGTAAATATTTGTTAAAGGGCTCTGCCAGGGCCAAGTATGAGGGAAAAAAACATGAATTATAAAACTAATCAATGGACATTAAAACATAAAAAAACAATATCACTGTTGTAGAACTTTTGCTGCTGACCTCTTGGCTGAGTCATCCTCACATCTGGTTAAATAACATTCAATTAGAAAATAAAATAAACTGTCTGTGACTTATATTGACCCTGTAGATTTAAATGGTTTGTCTTCATTTTCTTGTGTGTGTGTGGTCCGCCTTTTTTGACTGGACTGGATTTTCAGACTGCCAGTTTTTAAACCTTTACAAATTGTTATTGATCAAAACACCATGTTTCTAAAACAATAGCACGGGAACATCTTCTCGAGATCTTAACAAGAGTTGCTGAAGTTATAATCTCATCACATAAGGATCAACTGGTTCAGTAAATGTTGGAGGAGCGGGCCTCAAACACAAAGGTTTGTCCATAGCTCTGCCAGACGGCTGGCCAATGAGAGGTAAGGGGGTGTGTGGAGCAGGGGGCCCTTAAAGAGACAGCAGCTAAAAGTGTTTCAGACAGACTGAAGTAAGGGTTTTCTGAAACACCCGTGAGAAAAAAAAAAAAATTGGGATCCCCGCCTGTAAATCATGTAAAGCTACTTTAGGGGCATCAGAGGGACAGAAAAGTGTTAAAAAAGGACAATACCCTGTCTTTCTATACTGAGAGTAGACTTTTAAAGAAAGCTCTAGTTAAAGAAGCCGCTTCATCTTTCATCTGTAGTCATTCAACCAACCAAATTTCTTTGTGGAGCACTTTTAGTTCATCAGAATGGAGCACAAAGTGCCTGACACAAGCAGAAACTCAATAAAACCAATCAAAACCAGACTGAAACCAGCTTCTGTGTCTGTAATCAGGCCGACCTACACAATCACAGACCACTTGACAAACAGCACACACAGTCCCTTTAATAATTAACATTATGAGGAGGTGTATGTTGTCCCTTAAAGAAAGACAAGTCTACACAATGTGATTGTGAGGACCACAACATGTGTAACAAATGTCAGCGATGATGCACACAAATCAATACTTTACTCGATGGTCCTAAGACAATTGCAGGAGCAATCCCAGCTTTGTTGATTGAGTTATCTGTCAACAGTCAATGACTGATGAAAAACAACACCTTTAACAGGTGTACACAGAGTACTATGATCTGTCGACACATGTTACAAGTTACTGGAAGCTGTTTTATGATGTTGATCTCATTTTGTGAACTACCATTTTATACTACTTGTCCTGATCCACCACAACTCTAATCTGAAGACTCATGCCAAAAACCTTTTTATTAACCTTTAAACACCCGTGGAAGATTTAAAGACAAGTTGAGTGAAATGTCTCGCAGTGTCTTATTCTGAAAGGTTGACACAGTTTGAATATAAATGAATAAACTTTTAATGAGGCACTTTATTAGTCAAAAGGCCACACTGGTAGTGTGTCAGAGCAAAGGCTTGTATCAACGTCTGCGTGCTCTTATTAAACACAGACTAAAGGTCTTTTGTCTGGGTAACACCGTGGCAGACATTTCCACGGCACATTTTGTCATTCTCCGTCTCTCTCTGCCACAGGTTGTGTTTGGACAGGTTAATTGGCTGAGATTGATTTTTATACCCTGTGGGGTTCACACACACGCAGACACACACATGCACACACTGGGCTCTTAATACAAATGATAAGAGCAGTGTTGATATCAGTCTGTCATGTTGTCAATATTTGCAGGAACAATTAAACTTCCTTTATTGTACTTCGACAGTCAAGTATCTACATACCTTAAATACCTTTTTATCTTTTTTTTTTTAATTAATCCATGGTCACAATAAAACATGATGACTCAAATATCCTTCTCCCAACATATTGGACTTGTTCATTGAGTCATTGGTAAATTTATTAGGTACACCTTGCTACCACCGGGTCGGACCCTCTTTACCTTCAGAACTGCCTCAATCCTTTATGGCATAGATTCAACAAGGTACTGGAAACATTCCTCAGAGAGTTTGGTCCATATTGACATGATAGCATCACATATCCATGATGAGAATCTCCTGTTCCACCACATCCCAAAGGTGCTCTATTGGATTGATATCTGGGGACTGTGGAGGACATTTGAGTACAGGGAACTCATTGTCATGTTGAAGAAACCAGTCTGAGATGATTCCAGCTTTATGACATGGAGCGTTATCCTGCTGGAAGTAGCCATCAGAAGATGGGTACACTGTGCTCATAAAGGGATGGACATGGTCAGCAACAATACTCAGGTAGGCTGTGGACTTTAAACCATGCTCAGTTGGTACTAAAGGGCCCAAAGTGAGCCAAGAAAATATCCCCCACACCATTACACCACCAGCAGCAGCCTGAACCGTTGATACAAGGCAGGATGGATCCATGCTTTCATGTTGTTGACGCCAAATTCTGACCCTACCATCTGAATGTGGAGCAGAAATCCAGACTCATCAGACCAGACAACGTTTTTCCAATCTTCTATTGTCCAGTTTTGGTGTTGCTGTGTGAATTGTAGCCTCAGTTTCCTGTTCTTAGCTGACAGGAGGGTCACCCGGTGTGGTCTTCTGCTGCTGTAGCCCATCTGCCTCAAGGCTGGATGTGTTGTGTGTTCAGAGATGCTCTTCTGCAGACCTCGGTTGTAACCAGTGGTTATTTGAGTTACTGTTGCCTTTCTATCAGCTCCAACCAGTCTGTCCATTCTCCTCTGACCTCTGGCATCAACAAGACATTTTGTCCCACAGAACTGCTGCTCACTGGATATTTTCTCTTTTTTGGACCATTCTCTGTAAACCCTAGAGATGGTTGAGGGTTAAAATCCCAATAGACCAGCAGTTTGTTAAACACTCAGACCAACAACCATGCCATGTTTAAAGTCTCTTGAATCATCTTCCTTCTTCATTCTGATATTCAGTTTGAGCTTTAGCAGCTCGTCTTCATCATGTCTACATGACATTGAGTTGCTTGCATGTGATTGGCTGATTAAAAAAACGTGTTAATAAGTTGAACAGATATACTGCAATGAAGTGGGTAGTGAGTGTATATTCCAGCTCATCCTTGAATTCTTAGGCAATCCTGTACAACAATTTCTTTCAGTCCTACCCAGACATCTTCATAGAGAGATGCCTAGGATGTCAGCTTCCTGAACAGCTTCATCTGGCACCCCACAATGTGAAAGAGCTGCTGCTCTCTCTGAACCATCTCCAAGACAAGACAAACTCATTTCCACTGCACATCTCCTCTTCCTCTCACTCCCTGTCCATTGTGATCGTATAGGTGAAGGCAGAAAAGCAGATTGAACGGCAAATCAATAGTTTTGATCCATTTCACCCACATTTGTTCCAGTGCTTCAAAGACTGCGTAAAACCGTGCAACCTGAGGCAGAGACTGGCTCCGCGGTCTGCAGAGCCAATCTGCTGCTTCCTGGCAGAGAAACAAGCTTCAGATGAGGAGGTGCTGACTCCCTCCAAACTGTTACACACTGAGCTCAAAACCACCCAGAGCCTGCTGGATGATGAAGACAACAAAAAACATCATCTGCTACCAGAAATTGCAGTCTAAGGTTCCAAAACTGGACGCCTCCACTCTGACAGCGCCTTGAGAAACTGATGCGTTATGGGTTCCAGGAATCGGGTCAACCAAAATGTTGGTCTTCTTTTCAGTTATACACACAAAAAATGGCTTCACAAATATCTAAAAACTGCAACCATGCTTTGGGCTGTCAAAGTAGATGATAACAGTCTTTTTAAAATATTCACTCTTGATACTGGGCAAAAGAGGTTCTTTTACCGTCTCTGTCTGGCGTAAAACAGAGGATAAACAGAAAAGAAACAGCGAGAAAAGGAGATGATCTGGAGGACTGCTATCCTGGTCTATATTATGTAGTTGTTACGCCACTTTATTCACTGAGGACAGATAAACAACAATAAAATGTGTCACTCTGTGTTTTTCTGCTTGGACACAGGGTGGATAGTAAAAATAAACAATAGTAGTCTGTGAGTTTATATATATATATATATATATATATATATATATATATATATATATATATATATATATATATATATATTTATATATATATATATATATATCCACTAAGATGAACACTGAAGACATTTTCTCTATAATTTGTACTTATTTAAGTTAGTTTGTAAACCCACAATGCAATGCAGTTAATTGACAGTTTTTTTTATCATTATCATTTCACTTTATTATTTATTTATTTATTTTATTTTACTTATTTATTTATTTATTTATTATTTTTTTTTATTTATTTATTTTTTTTGGGGGGGGGGGGTAAAGTCTATTTTTTTTTTCTTTCTGTTGAAGATTTAAAAAATATATATATATATATATTATTTTTATTTCTTTAGTTTTCATCATAATCTTGCTGCAGCTATGACATAAGAAATCGATTTCTGTACCTGGACACCACAAAATTATTGTTTTGCTCTATGGCCATGCAATGCAACTACACTGATACATATATTGTTAAATTATAATATGAGTAATGAGTTTTAGTCTTTTGGGCCATGTCGGGCTACCGTAGTGTGGTCAGCCAAGAAGCAGCACAAACCAACTTGTTAATGCTTACAGTCACAATTATACTTGGCAATGAGTAGATTGTTTATGGTGCCTCTGAAATTAGTTAATAGGTAAAACTTCTGATGGAAATTAAATTAGTCTTTCAATGGTATTTTCATGGACATTAACATTGAGCTAGGTGGGTTTTTGCTAAATCTTTCTGCTAGTTAGTTAACAAAACTGTGTGAGGGGGAGTTAGGCGTAATTTGTGTATGAGGTTTTATGTTTCTATTTTGTGTTTTAAGTTCTGAAGTGCCTTTGTGCCTCTGTGCCTTTGTGTGTAGGTGTCAAAGTAAACAACCAAATCAAGAACAATGTTCTCTCATTTCACAAAGAACTGTTGGCTGTTAGCTATTTGCCAAACTAAACACACAGTTATGGTTTTATATCAACTTCCTGCTTTTAAGTTCAGAGTATTTGGCCAAAAAAGTGTGAATCATCAAAGCTGACATGTCCTCCTACTTATCAAGTTGTCCACCACTCAAACTTTTAATTAATTTCACAGTGTCATTTGATTATTTTTTTGGCCACTGTAACCGTGAGGGGTAGATTCTGATACCTTGGCAGCCCTCAGCGTGGTTCACAGTGGCGTGGCGTGGAGATTTTTTTTGAGGAAGCCAAGTAAGACAAAAGCCTCTTATCTGTATTTTTTAGGGAGTGGGGTACATAAAAGGCTATGTTACAGTTTGTATATCGCTATTTCATGTGATGGAACGACCTGTTAGAGCGCCCAGAGAGCGCTCGTTTTACTTACTTTGAACACTGACACACACCCTTTCACTCTCCCACTCTCACTCACTCATTCACACTCGTACATTGTCCTCTTGACTTAGCTTAAACATCGTATTAATTAATTCAACCGCCCATTCAAACACACAACCGGCCGCTTCATGCACACTGCTAATGTGCTAACCTCCCTGACTTCATTCAGTGGCTCGATGATGACGATACTGTGATTTGATTGGTTTGAGGCCAAAGACGGGGTGGCTTCCCTTGACACAGTCTTGGTCAATCACAGATGAGCAGTGTCATGACCACGGCCTCATCTGATTGGTTAATCATTCTTGTTTTTTTTCACCAAGGGACGCCAACTCTGCTTGGCTTCCTTGTGGACAACAGCGTGCAGTATCGTATTTTCACCACTCATTTGATACAGAACATTTACGAGGGCGCTGTTTTACACATTGTAAAATGCTCAATAACTAGAGGGGAGATGACAGAGATGACAGTGACAAAACACAGAAGAAGTATCAAAACTGTTAAAAAGGAATATTGTCATTAAATCACAGCTACAGTCTAAAAAAAGAGAGGAAGCATGGCTTCCCTTGGCCTCCGGGAGAAAACGCCACTGGTGGTTCATACAGTTTCACAATTTTATATTCATTTAACCATCGGTACAGCACAGTTTCCCATTCAGGTGCTTTAAGGCTGCTTTATTTCTGTATCACAGCTCCAAGCAGACCTTGGCAGCATGAAGCCACTTAAAAAACTTTCATGAACAAAAGCACTAGGGAATTCTTCTGTACAGCAAATAAACGTTTGAAACTTGCTGTGAGTATTAAACACTAAGCCAATACAGGCACATATAGGTGTAATTACATTCTTTTGTAAATAAGCACACTTTCAAAGCACTTTTTTTCTCTCTCTCTCAGCAAAAGGATATGTGCAACATTCAGGTGCACTAGACTTAATTCTGCAGTAATGCAGACAGGCAGCCTAGCAAAGACAGGGTCTGCAGAAAAGAAGCTGAACTTCTATAGCTCTAACATTGCCTTATCAAAGCTGGAGGAAACAAAACAAATGTTGAATGTCAAAAAAAGTACTAAAAACACCAGATATGTCTGCAGTCAGTCTATTGCGTGTTGACTGTGTCTGTCATCTCACACTGGCTGTGTGTTCAGTCCAACAAGCTGTATGACTGACAGACAGCTGGAGCCACAGACCAAGGAGTTCCTGCTCTTGTGCTGTAAAACCTCAAGCCTGTTGACTCCTGGTCTGGCTCTTCTCATTATGTCTGTTAATCGTCATAGTCAAGCTAAAAATACAAACTGATTTTGACACAGTCTTTTGAAGGTCATTAGGTGTTTTTAGGAAGTTTCTGGTAACGACTTCCTGTGCCGCTTGATCTTTCCTCCGCTGAATTTATGTGTCACAGCTCAGCGTCTGGCAAAAATAGGATGGCTGTGTATTACCTGCAGCAGACAGACTGAAACGGAACAGATCCAGCGTAAGTTGACACATTGTCTTGGATGGAAACCTATCTGATTAGTTGCCGTGACAGAGCTGAGAGGGACTGCAGACAAATCTGGTGTATTTCAGCTGTTAGTGTTTTGTTTTATGATAACAGTGAAATTCTGAGCTCTGTCACTGTTGGTCTCTTTATATTTGGAGATCTTAGAGTGGCATCAGTGATCTTTCCATCCTGTTTTATGACAATCAAAAAAAAAAGTTTACAGAGCTTTTAATCTAAAAACGGAATAACAAAGTGTTGTTATTGGACATGGTTACAGCAGATACATTGAAGCAAACATCACCACTTCAACACAATTTCTGCAGTATCCACAGCCCCCCACATTTTTCTTCTCTATAAAGTGTCTTTGAGTGTCCAGAAAAGTGCTTTATAAATAAATTATATTATTTTTACGTCTTTCTATCTGGTGTAATATGAAATAATCATTTGCACAGAGGAACTGTTGAAACTGAAATTAGATTGAGAGAACAGGTCGCAATGATGCAAAAATAAAGTGGTTTTATGGAAACCTGGTTTAGAGGAAAAAAAGAAGATCTGTGTTAAAATGTAAGGACGTCCAAAGTAATGGATACCTGCCTTAAAGCTGTGGTCAACGATTTAAAAGCTTTGTACATCTTACAATACAATACTGTACAATACTGTTTATAGGGCTGTTATGGTCCTATGGTCCAAAAGACCAAAAAGAACCCAAAAAATCCATTCAGTATATCCGCTGCAAAGCTGTACACTAGTTGACCAATTGGTCCGAAAGTCCATCCAATCCGTCTCCCTCGCTTTGCACCGTCATCCCCACGGTCCCACCTTATCCTTCCCCACTACCCCTCTCACGTCAGCTAGCTGCTCAGCTACCAAAGCGTCATGGAGCCAGAGAAGACCGAAACCGGGAAGCTGTTACTATAACCCTCCACAGGGAAGGGAAGAAAACGAAAAAGTTTCAAGGAAAAGGCTGAAGCAAGGAAGAATTATGAGCGATACAGGTGCCAACAGAGACTGAATGTTGGAGAAATGTTCGACCGGTGGAAAAAGCTGCAGAGGGATTTGGGACTGAAGACTGACGCTGAGACAGCTGAGTTTCTGTTGAACAGTGAAACACTCAGTTTGACCTTCCAGGCTGAAAAATGATCACTATCTCTAATTTCCTCACTAACGGCCATGGATCCAACACAATCACAAACATTTCTCCCCCACACCACAGTGCCTCACCACCACAACAATAAGTGCCTTGCTGTATCCACAAAAGAAATGAGTGGATACAGAGTGGATTTTGGTGCACACACAGCTCAGTAGATAGCTTGATGAGAAACCCGAACTGATCTGACCTGCTCACATTTACCGTCTCCTTTCCTCCTGCTTGATTTGACACAGCTGAGCAAATAACGTGCACACGAACCATCTGACAGGACGGGCGCGCTCGCCGCAGCAGTTACACATGGGGCTTAACACAAACTGATTAGCTTTAACAGTGGATGCTACTACTCCCACTGTAGCCGAACTCATGCCGAACTCATGCCGAACTCATGCCGAACTCATGCCGAACTCATGCCGAACTACTTAAAAACCCACCGGGACTGCTCCAGGGTGGATACCTGCTCTGGTGAGTGCTTCCTTAAAAACCATAGAAATCTTAGACGTAGTTTGGCTGTGTCTTGTGCGCGTCACGGGGAAACCGAGGCTTCGCTTCACGTATCAGATGGCGAACAGCTGTTTGCCGCAACAGGTAACGACTTCATTCACCACAGTGGGAGAATAACAGTGGTCAGCTGAGTAACTCTGGTTAGTCTGTGCCCATATTGGCTAATGACTGAACGCTGCTGGTCGAAACGGGTCGGCTCTGTCAATAGATTTTAGCATAAGTTAGCCACACATCTTTAGCATAGTAAACTGAGCTGGTGAAGACACGCCGAGAAAGGTAAAGCCTCGCCCACAGTCGGCTCTACTCTGATCAGCCGGTAGTAGCAACGCCAGACCTGCTTCGCCGGCTAATTCATGGTTGTGATCGCGCCGGTCCAATTGAAAAAGCTGCCACTGTGTGTTACAAGGAGGATGACTGTCTTCTTTGTTACATTTCTGCTGGCCGGCTTCTTGCTCTGTCGGAGGGGGCGTGTTATGAGGCTGCGTTTTTCAAATGTGTCTCATCAGCCAAACTGGGTTTCAGATCGTAGACCACAGCTTTAACAATATGCATAGGACAGTCACCTTTAAACTGTTCCATTACACCTCTGAACTTCAGATAGGTGAATTTAGCAGATAGATCGTTCTGTATCTCTTAGATTCAGCAGACATTATGGTCTCAAACACACACACAGATCCAAACAGATCCCGCTCTCACAGAATAACGGCACAGTGAAGCGATCAGCTGTTTGATCTCTTGGTTCAGCTGAGCAGGATGTGAAGTTGCCGCTGGAGGTTTGTCTGCTTTAAAGCAGGACTGTGTACCCATGCTTGTAATGTGGTTTGGGTCTGGGGATTACAGTTTGGGAACAGAGAAAAAGAAAATATGACTTTTTTTTTTTTTCATTTCCCTCTGAGTGTTTATAAAATGTTCTCTCAGCCCTCTATCTGTCACTCTTGTATCTCTGAACTCCAGCTTCTTTACTTCTCCTCCGCCCTCCTCCATCTGTTGGTTTCCATCCATCTTTATTTCCCTCTCTGGTGCTCTGTGCCCGACACTTCATCATCATCTGTCTTTTTTCTACATGTATCCATCTCTGTCTGTCTATTTGTCTCTCTTCGATCATTTCATTTTCCTGTCTCTGTTCTTCTCCTCTCACTCTCGGGATATCTCACCAACTCTCATTCAGTCTTTCAGTCGTTTCAAATCCATCTCTTCTCCATTGAAATCAGATGTGTTGAAGGCATTGTGCTGTTAACTGAGGTAATTTAACACATAATAAGGAATAACCAAAGCTCCATTATGATCCTTATCAGCAAAGATGTCCCTATCAGTGTCATTTTCTTTCTTCTCATTATTTGTGACATTGCGTATATTGAGATAGAATAGGCTGTCATCAGAATACAAACTGGCTCTGAAGTTTAAATTAACAGCTAAGTCTCAACTGTCCTGTTTCTCTGTCACTAACTTTGATCATGACCCCACATTGTTGTTTTATGAACACCACAGAGCAGGACTGATTCTTGTATCTGTGTATCCAGCAGCTAAAAGCAGGGAGGGATGTTTCAGCTTAAAGATGAGACGGTCATGTAGAGCTTTTCACAACAGACATGATGTCCTTTGAGAACGATGGCACAGCTGACATGAGGCTGCTTGAAATGTAAAGCCTCCATTATTTAGGGGCCATGTGCTCTCTGACCTGTGCAGCGCTTTTCACGAAAAAAAAAAAAAAAAAAAAAAATGAAAAGGGCATAAAATGTGTAAAAACGCACAAATAAAGGTTTCAGATTGGTTCACCCTTACAATTGGGCAGAAAACATGACCCTGAAGTTGTGCAGTTTTGATTAAAGTGGCATTAACTGTCTTTATCTCCTTTTGAACAAAGCTTTGCTGCTTACAGCAATCCACAGCCATTATGTCTTTTTTCTTTTTTTCTTTTTTTTTTTTTTTTAATTTTTTTTTCCAAGGTCCTCTGGTACGGAAGCGTATCGCATTCACTTGAAGAAAAAAAAAAAAACAACTCAGGTTTTTCAGAGTAATTTATTCTTCGGTTTGTTTTTTTGTGGTAATTAAATTTGTTTTTCTGATTAATATTTTTTTATTGGTTTGTTTTTTGTTGTAATTTTTTCTGTTTTTATGAGTAATTTTTTGTGGTAATTAATTTTGTTTTTCTGATTAATATTTATTTATTGGTTTGTTTTTGTTATATATTTTTTCTGTTTTTATGAGTAATTGTTTTTGTGGTAATTAATTTTGTTTTTCTGATTAATATTTTTTCACCGAAAAATAAATTACTCTGAAAAACCTGAGTTGTTTTTTTTTTCTTCAAGTGAATGCAATACGCTTCCGTACTCTGGCACCCTGTAGCAACTTTACATTATTTACAGCTCAGAAAAATCCCTTTTTTTTTCTCTGTCTTGTGTTTCTGAAATCATTATTTCAGCCTCTGTCTAAACATCTTTCTCTCAGCTGCTGTCCCTTTAATGGTACAGCCACACAAAACGCAAATTTGCGGCGAGATTACATACAAAGTCAATGCAAAGATGTATTTAGACGCCGATTCGCCCTGGGTGGCGCGTTTGCGCATTTGGAGCATTCGCGAGTTTGGAGCGTTCATGCGTTTGGGCGGTAGATGCGAATTTGCTCGAGTTGAAAATATTCAACTTTTGACGCTAATTCGCGTGAGGCTTGCCGCGGCCTCCAATCAGTGATGATATTCCCCCACAATGTCATTGATTTGATGACGTCCAGAGTTATACGATATAACGTGTGTACTTTACAGAGACCAGGAAAAAAGGAGCAGGCTTGGGTGAAAGTCTCTGAGGAGACAGGTTTTGAATGTAAGTTCTGTAAACAGTCGTTCCCAGCTGGATTTGCCTGCACGGGTCATCACTGAGTCCGGCTGTGTTTTCCTCAGTTGAGTTTTGAGACTTATAGAGAGGGAGGAGCGGGGCAGGGGCAGAGCCAGGGAAGAGATGGAAGTTCTATAAGGTCCTCTCTTTCCTCCACCCCTTCATTATTCCCAGGGAGACCTCCGGGCACATGGGTCGGGGGTGTGGGGGTTTGGAGGGTTGAGGATGAGATCGCAGGGAACAGCCAGGCGGGGCCAGTGGAGGTGGATTACCAGGGAGAGGCAGCAGGCATTGATTGTGATTTCCAAAGCTTTCACAAACTCTCCTGTCATGCTTTTGAAACCACAGCTCATTGTTTTTCAGACGCTCTTTTGGGCTTTCTGTCTTAAATGAACAGGCTCTCTACTCCCCATGCGCAGGAACGCGGTAACAGGTGTTTGTCCCTCAGCTTGTCAAAATAGTCCAGCGTCGAGACTCGGGTGTTCACGCGGCACGTGACAGGCATTTTGCGTGATTAAATTTGTGAGTTCGTGTTTGGTGTGGCCGCGGCATAAGGCTCCCCGCTCCACAAACCCTCTTCTGTCTGATTGGCCAGCGATCTGGAGGCCTGTCAGGGGTACAGACAAGGGCAGACCTTTGTTTTTGAGGCCTGCATCTCCAAAGTCTCACTAACCAACTCAGAGGTCCTATGACCTCATCATTTCAGCAATTGCCTTGAAGACCATGGGCTATTTTTCAGAATGGACTATTTTAAGCAATTAACAGAAATTCAAGGATGTCTACATCCAGTTTTGTTACTTTATATCCATATTTATAAATCTCAGAAAAAAATGAGGAATAAAAGAAAGAAAGGAAAAATAACATGATACCCATTCTTTAACTTTAATTCTAAGAGGGAGAAACCGGGTTTCTGCTGGCTGCTCGGATCTGATTGGCCAGCCCTCTGGATGCCTGTCAGGGGCAAAGACCTTGGTGTTTGAGGTCCAACACATCATGAGCCATCCAGGACACCCTTATGCGATGACCCATAACTTCAGCAAGTATCAACAAGATATGCTATTTTTCAAACAAATTAAAGAAAAATAAATATATGAAATTATTATAGGAGACTTGTCAAATAAGTCTTTCTGAGACTGAAATTTTGTTGACTTCAAAAGCAATCCAGGTTCTTTTTTAATTTTATTTTATTTAACTTAATTATTTATTTATTTATCTTTTTATTTATTTATTTATTTATTTATTTATTTATTTATTTATTTATTTATTTATTCATTTATTAATCTATTTGTGTGTGATGTCTTCAACTATGTTTTTTTTTTTCTTTTTCCTGGGAGACTTTTTTTTTCACCAAAAAACAAATAAACAAAAACAAACAAAAAACTTAGTTTTTTCTGTTTTTCTTTTTTTTTTCTTTTTTTTTTTTTTTCAGTGCAGCCTTGCAACTTGTCTTGATTAATTTCTTTCCTTTTTAATTTTGTTCTTTTTTCTTATCATTCCAGTCAACCTTTAGTTTACCAGGAAAAAATCTCATTGAGATTAAAATCTCTTTTTCGAGTGTCCTATGTCATTTTGCATTTGCATGGACAAAGCTCAACCCTGCTGACCACTGAGTTGATGAACAGAGAACTTTCACCCAGATTTTTTTTTTTTTCAAGCTAACAGTGTCTAACAGTAGAATCATTTGGTTTCATAGAGAAAGACAACACAGAAACATCCAACCTTCAGGGCGCAGTTGGCCTTCAGGAGCTTGAGCGTGTGCCCTGTTTACAGAGACCATACTCGTTCTTTTTTCAGCGATCACTGGTTCGACTCTTGGCCTTGACCGTTCGCTGCATCAGTTTTGTTTCTTTCTTGCAGTTCCAGTCTCTGTCTCTCGGTCCACTGACATCCGGACAAATGCCTCAAAGCTTCGTCAATGAGTTTCATAGAACCTAGTCAGTGAAATGTTTGCTAAAATCAAGCCATGAGGAATAAAAGGTAATATCTGCTGTGACTTGAATGCAGTTTTCATTGGATTCTCACAGTTCCAGGCTCTCCCTACCTGTCCACTTGATGTCCTCAGTGTGTCTCCCTGTCTGGCTCACCTCTGGCCCAGCACCCTGTCAGCTCCTGTTCAGTGATGCCGCTCTCCGAGGCCGCAGCTCATGAATAATTAGCTTCTTTGTGTCTGCTGTCAGAGCTGCACCTGTATCCATTTCACGGAGTTTGAGCCGCCTTGTTGTGGTGCTATTCTAGTTCTTGCCTACAGTATAACCTGGCAGCCTATTGTCCACGTGTTATCAGCAGGATGTGCAAGCAACCCCCTTCTGACTAATTTAAACCAGACAGCTAATCTGGGTTATCTCTTTCAACATTCAGAGATAAACTGTGCACAGGATCATTCCTGCACATGGAACACAGAGATCAGGAGCAGAACCAGGTTTGTGGGCAGCAAGTTAACATCAGGTTTGGTACCAAGCAACTGGCTCATGGTAACTTTTTTGATATGTAATGATTTAAATAAAGCATCAAACTGTGCAAAATCACAGCCTAACAAACCATTAACTGTCTGAATAAGTTTGCTCTGTGCATGCACTGAGAAAGGAGAGATTTTTAAAGAAACCTAAAGATGAAAGAGAGAAGGTGGAAGTCATTTACCTTTATATCTTTATGAGATAGGCTATATGTTCTTTTCTTTTTCTTTTTTTCATTCTTTTTTTTTTTTTTTTTAATTGCCAACATCTAAAACCAGACCAACGAATCCTTGAACTTCTGGGGCTCTAATTACGTAGAACAGGCGCAGGCGCAGGCGCACCTGCCCTGCGCCGGCCTTCGCCGTGCGCACAGGGCGTGACCGGCGCACTTTGCAAGTTTCCTGCAGTGCCAAGAGAGGCGCAGTACAGGCGCACATGAGCGCAGAGCTGCGCGTCCACGCCTCCCTCCGCGCAAATGGCAGAGAGGGAGGAGAAAAGCCGCGAGTGGGTTTAACACAGCCAAGTGCTGTTTTCACCAATCAAACAAGCGCCTCTCCTCGCCTTTAAATGCCCTGCGACTGAGGCGCAGCGTCTGATTGGTCTGAGTGATCTACAGCACCGCGGAGAGAGGTAGCGGAGACGGTCACTGTGCCTGCAGCAGGTCAATGGACAGCGGGGCGCATCGGAGGACACAACGCGCGTCACCTTGTGGGCCAGCTCTCAGGACAGATGTAATCTGTTCCTTTGTCTTTATCCGGAGTAAAAAATTAAGAGGCAGTTACACAGCTGGCTTATCCATTCAGAATACTTTTGATCCACCTGCACTCCTGGTTTGTCATCGCCAAGCAGAGCCTTTGGTGATATACTGTATACTCTCCTGGTGTCTCCACCTCATCCTCCTTACAATAATGTACTCCATCTTTTTAGATCACGTTAAAAATAAAGACTAAAACAGAGAAATATGGGAAATCACGGGTAAATCCTGAGTGACATACATTTATTTTGTCTGTTCTTTTCTTCGTCTTTTCTCTCCCTCTCTTCTTTGAATTAAATGAAATGAGAGAAGCCAGATATATACTCAGTATCAGATGTTAAGGCTGTTTATTGTTTAATCGTAAGATGTGCATCAAACTTCCAGCTGCCGTCAGGTTAACTTTCCATTAAAACAAACGGCTTTAATCTGACATCAGATGTGACGGGACAGTTAATATAGATACAAATGTATCTGCTGGTTCAGACGGTTACATTAAAAAGTGATTGCTGTGATTGTTTACTGCATTAAAATGTGCCTGACACTCTGGAAACCTGCCTCTGAGGCTTTGATGACATGTGCGCACATGTGCGCCTGTCACCAAATTACAGCTGCGTGGGGTGCGCTGCGCCTTGTGCCGAGGATAGACCAGGTTGGAGCTGGCGAGCTTTCAGCGCACTTTTTTGGCACGAAATTGTCACTGCGCCAAAATGAATCTGCTGACACCTCCCCCTGGTGCGCCGTCAACTCCCCCTGGCGCGCCGTCACACCCATCACTGCGCAGACGGTCTACCAAATTGTCAAATTGGCAGCGCACGGCGGTGCGCCGCACGAAATTAGCACTGCGCAGGCTGCGCCAGGCTTGCGCCCCCTGCACTGCGCCACGAAATTAGAGCCCCTGGTCCTCAAACCACATGATGTTGGGCCAGCATGCTACTTTAAAGTCATTGTTAGTCACTTTTTAATGTTAATACAACAATTCAGTATCTCAAATATAAACATTATTAAATTGCTGTTTTGAGATTATATTAAAGAGGGGGTATCATGCTTGATGATCATACTTTAAATGTGCTGATCTTTAAACCTCTAAATATTTGTGTGTTGTAAAAATCTCTGAATCTGTCTATAAACTGATCAAGATGTTCTGTACTAAAATAAAAACATTCACAAGATCTTCCTGAGACTTGCTGAAGTGGTCATCATGACACGCTAAAAGACAATCATCAAGGTATGCCCATAGCTCCTTCCCCAACAGGCTTACAGAAAGCTGGTCAGTCAATCAGAAACTTAAATGTTATTTCAAGACACTTTCCAAAAATATAATTTTATTAGCAGAAACCCAACATCAAGACAAAATAAGAAGTCTTCAGCGTCTAGGCAATGAACCGCTTAACTACCGTGTAACCTCTCAGAACCAGAGTGATGTTAGACAGACATCTGAGGAGACTGGGATAAATGTTGACAGGGGCAAAAAGAAAGAGGGATGTTGCCAGAGAGAGACAGACACAGTGGCTATGTTTACACACAGTCATTGACCCTTTCATAACCCTTCCCAGAATATTAGCAAAAACCCAGTTGTACACACCCATGTAAACACCAATAACCCGTTTGAAAAAACAGAAAATGCCCGTATTCTGGTTGTTAAAAACCTGGAAAGCCCTTCCTGGGTTGCTTCTTTTCTAACCTGAAAATGTGTTCATGTATAGGCCTATCAGTAGGGATGGGTACCTTTCACATTTGAAATTATACCGTACCAATGCCCAGTACCTGGTAATCAGTTTTGGTTCTCAACAGTACTAATTTTTGGTACTTTTTGTGTGTTTATGTGATAAAAATATTAATTTGTTTATTAGTACTACAAACTCATTTTTTTCAATTAAACATATTTATTTCTCAATACATAAACAAAGCAAATCACCTACTCTCCCACTCCCTCACAGTCACAAGGATGTGTTTAGGTACCTAATCATGGTAACTTTTGATTTTACGAGAATCAGTTATTGGTTATACAGATGGAATTTGGTCGGTACCTATTAAAGTACTTAACTCAGTACCAATCCCTACCTAACGGGAACTTTAATTTGTGTTCTGCATATTCTGTTCACAATGAATCTTGGTCATTTGAGTACAGGAAGTCCACTTTACTGCTGCCATTATTGCTGCTGCCACTGTTGCTATGGATCCATGTGTCGACATGTTGTCCATGCTTTGCTATTTTGATTGGGATACCCACTAAACAGGAATAATCCTGTTTGTTTGCACATGTAAACAGGTTATTCTGAATGTTTCAGAAACCAGAATGTTGACCTTAACCTGAATACTGACTGCATGTAAATGTAGCCATAGACAGAAAGGGGAAGGGGGTTTGTGAAGAGGGTAACCTTAAAGAGATAGCAGCTAGAAAAAAGTGTTTTTATAGAAAGGGGCTAATTTTTTTTTTTTTTTTTAGCTACCATGGGGGTACTGTAGGGTCAGAATTAAGACCAAAAAAAAAAAAAAAAAACACTTTCCCTCTATCCCCTCTTTGAATAGGTAAAGGTGCTTCTAAAAGTAATAACTCTTTAAATATTCTTGTCAAGTTTTATTAACTTGTCACTAAATCAAGTTGAGCTGAAGTCAGGAAATCATGTGTGTGTTACTCAGCTTCTTTTTAAAATTGTCCTTATTTTTCTCTCTGGCAGCAGCTCTCCACTCCCGTCTTCATGCCCGTTGTTACTTTAATTATCCCTCCCTGCAGCCCACTCTTTCTTTCTTCTTCCTCCTACGTCCCTTTCTCTTCGCCTGAACTCTCCTGCAGTGGCTGCTACTGTAGGATGTCTCCTGTTGCTCTGTAGAGTTTCACACCTCACACTGTTTTCTCTTTCAATCCCAGGCTGGCTGAAGCGAACAGGTTTTTTTTTTCCTCTTAGTGTATTAATTCCTCATAGTTTATATGTTTGCAGGGATAAAGAGTAGTTGTCATGGAGCAGCAGCAGTGGCATGCTGAGGTAAAGTCCAGGGGATAACAGGTGTTTACTGTTCAGTTTTCTGGCCTTTTGGAAGAAAGCAAATTGTGTACCATAGTGTGTAGTTCAGTGAGTTCAGATGTTTAGGAAAAAAAGAGTTGTGCAGAAGTTTAGTCTGAATGCCACTTCTCTTGGTAAAAAGCATTCCTCTTTGCTGTAAAGGTTAGAACATCCTCCATGGTGAGAGACAAGTTTGAAAACAGCAAAACTCGCCTCCAAAAATGCCAGATATCCAGATGCACAGTGTTGGGCTGCAGCATCGCTGCCTGAACACAAACTGTGGGATAACTCTGAAAAAGTACAGCCAGTACAAAGTGTGAGACCATGACAGGAAGGAGAGGTGTTGGGTGACAGGAAGAATAGCTTTAGCCAGGCCGAGGAAAGAGCCAGAGCCAGAGGTGAGAGGAGGACACCCTGAAGGTGACACAGGACTGAATCATTTTCAGAGCCGAGAGAGGCGATTAGTCAAGAGGAGGCTGTTCACAGTCAAACCCCTCATTGTACCTGTGCAAAGTGATAATGAACCATTCCTTTGTGGCAGTCTTCCACCTGGTGTGAGTTCTTCTTTTGTGTGAAGCAGTGTGAACGCTGGATTTCCCTTGTTGTCTAAATAAAATAAAAAGAAATGTTGTTTCTGGCGTTGGAAAGCATGTAAAATTGTCAGCCATAGTGATGTGATTGTGTGAAGCTCCAGGGTTACATCCGCTGCTCTACATGTGTGCCAGGGTGGAGGAAAAGTTTCAGTGACACCTCAAATTATTGATCTGAAATGTGACTCAGGATGATGATGGTGATGGATTTTGGCTTCATTTGCACAATTATATTTTTAGGAATGTGTTATGTTGCCTTCACACCCAAAAAGAAAATAATTTGAAGGAGAGAATTACATATGAGGTAAATGCATGGATGCAAAAAGGCCCAGGTTCTTGGCGAGTGGTCCATATAATGCAAAACTGCAATATGCTCAATGCAGGACTCACTTTGTTTGCACATTTTCAAGAATGGAAAAATTTGAACAGTGAATCATTTGCATTATGGTAGCTAAATGATCTGTAGAAAAGAATTCAGTCATTACCCTTCTTGATTAAGTTACTCTCATTATTTTCAATTAGATGTACCCCTACTTCAGATACACTGTGAGCGTTGCAGTTTTTGGGAGCTCGCCAATTCATGCTGGATGCATCTCCTGATTGCCAGCGACAACTCGCTGAACTACACCAGATCTCCGTCATCCAGATCTGCTGTACTACGAAGCTCGTTATCAACTCGATAAGTGAATCTGGCTGGGATCTGTGTGCACACACATAAAATGGGCGTGGTTAGCGGCCTCGGAGCATTATCCACAATGGAGAAGAGAGCAGCCTACTTTATGGCAGAGGAGCAGCAAATAATCCTGTAAAAATACGAGGAGTACCACAGTATAATCCAGGCCAGGAGCAACATGACTGCGGCCGCGAGAAGCCGGAGGGATTGCTGGCAAAAAATCGCCGACTCTGTGAACACCAAAATTTCCAAAATGCTGATATTAATAGACCTATCTCATCATGTGACGACACGGGCAGTTAGGTCCTTATTCATTCATGTTGTCAGTCAGTGTGTGTGTGATCAGCATCATATCCGACCTCAAAATTAGAAAGAGTCCACTTTCCTACAAATCCATTTTGCTATTGCAGATGCAATAGCAGTGGGGAAAAAGGATGTGGGAGCAAATAAAAAATAAATATAAAAACATCCCTCAAAGTGGTCAGTATGAAAGATTCCATTTGCACACATTTCTACTTTTCCCTGACAATGTCTCAGTTATGATGATCAGTAAGATATTGTTTGTTCACAGCCCATAAGAAAAAGTGTTGGGCCAAAAAGACAGGGGGCGGTCCAGCACCAGAGGGCTTCACTCCGGCTGAGCAAATTGGTGACTGAGTGGTCTTTATGCCCGCCCCAGAGAACCGATTGGTCAGCGGGCGGTCTGTCACACCCCGTGAGCTCTTATCCTGGAACTTAACCTGCTCCGGACCACGTTTGGCATTCAGCATCAGTTACTGGGGCAACGTGTCTGGATAAAAAGAGATCCATATTCGTAGTACGGAAAACCCGAAACTTGTCCTGGAAGTTATCTCTCTAAGAGCTAATCCAGCTTCGTAGTACAGGCCCCAGGTCTTCCTAAAACTTCAGCACCTTCAGTCCGTCCCCTTTATGTTGGTGTCCTTATAGAAAGAATATAACGTGTCAGAAATATGAAGCTTTTCACTTGCAAGATTCACTTTTCCCTGCCAAAACATCAGACTTCCTCGGGATCCAACCTGCCGATGACTTTTGGCCATGTGCCAGTGACGAAGTTTTTATAAACATGGATGAGATTTACAACCGGGAGCCAGATCATGGAACTTTATTTTGAAATGACTGGATACTCTGATCATTTTTAGGTCTGATATCTTGCTTGGTATGATCTGCTCTGCAGAGATTGACACATTCCTGCAGTGCAATCCATCAAAAATAGACTTGCAGCAAAACAGTCGCGCACAGCCATTGATGATCACGACGCTGGGGGATCGCACATGCTGTATGAACGCAATGATTGGCTAAAGTGGTTTCCAAGTATGGCATGGTGCGCTGTGCGGCGCTCACATGTTATGCGTGAATTAAAGGCTGAACTTGAACTTCCTTTAATGTCATTACAGAAATTGCACAGCAATACATTTGAAGGATGAAATTGCGTTGGCTTCCTGAATCGTATCAATCCTGTAAAACAGTATGACTCTATGGATATGTAGTACAAACACAAAAAGCTAACAATAAATGAACACAAATGGGAAATACCAGTTGGTTACAAAGTGACCTGTTAACAAAATATTTACATGGTATATTGCACTGCACTAAAGTTCCTGCTTGGGAGCCAAAATGTGCACTTAAGTGACCTCTGGTTGGCAAAACAGACTTAAGTGTCCTCATGTCTGGTTAAAGTATTATTAACATGTCTAAAGTGCCCTGAAAAACATGTGGAACTTAGTGCACTCTTTGGTGACGAGAACACACTGTTTGTGCTTTTTTTTTCCCTTTCACCCCTGCCCTTTAAAAAGTCTGTGCATAACACTGTTGATTTATATATTTATTCCTCTTCATGAAGAATTTTTACTGATGCAATTTAAGCTCCTGGGCGACTTATAGCCTGGAAAATACAGTAATGTAATGTATGAAACTGGATTCCATTGGCTCCACCATTCCTGACATCATCAAAAACATCACACCTCGTGAACACAAAGTTTTTGTAAAGACACAATAAACACGTTCCCATTTAAAGGCACCACCTCACTCTGCGGCTGTTGTTGGACAGAAGGATCCAGAAGAAGAAGGACGGGTCGAGGCACCAGCTAAAAACCAAGGTGAGTTGTGATCTTAAGAAAGAGAAAGACGCAGAGTTTAAATCCTTGGAGAAACATAAATCCAAAGTTGGTAGAGAGCTGTTTGGCTGTGCTTGGTTCTCTGGTGAAGATTGGTGGCAGAGTTGAGCGTTGTGGTTTATAAACTGCAGGAGCTTGATTAATGGAGGAGTCTCAGGTGTGCAGGTTGATTGGTAGCAGGAGAGTGATTGAGAGTCACAGACAGACAGTCAGTCAGACTCTTACTCCAAATGTACCCTGAAGTCTGAGAGTGTCATTCTCCTAACTTATGTTCACTTCACACTTTTCAGTTCAGTCCTGTCTTTTGTTTTTCCTGTCCTGAGTTATTTTGTAGTAATGCCTCTCCTCTTGTGTTGGGGGATAAAAGTTAGATTTATTGTTCAGAGGGCTGCATCCTTTGGAAGGAACTGAGTGATATATGTTTAAGGATGGTGCCAAGAGCTTTATTATCCAGAAAAGAAAAAAGGATAGGAGTGCAAAGGTCAAGTGTGGTGCATGTTTGTATCCTATTCTTGGAAGAATTAGGTAAAAACTTTAACCAGCTGATCTGACTTTGTGCTTCTTTCTCTAGCTCTGATAGACAGTTCTCTTTCTTGTTTCAGAAAACTCTACTTCCTGCTCTGGTGTGATTCCCTCCTTTGTGATTGTTGTCCCCACTCTCATTGTTTCCACCTGTGTCCATTTACCCCATGTATAAATAGCCTGTCTCCCTGTACCTCTTTTTCTCTTCAAGTCAAGTGAGTTTCCAGAGATCTGAGACTTGAATATAAGTTATTTAGATTTCTTTTAAGTAAGTTCTTAAAGCCAGCTGAGTACTGATATTTTCTTATAATGGAAATAATGTGTTGTAACTTTCTCCCCTTTGACCAGAACTTTCAAGTGATGTTTTTTTTTTTTTTTTTTTTTTACTCCAATGAAGAGCCTGTTTTTGCTGAAGCCCCTGAGTCATGGTCCTTGAGTTGCTTCTTGTCTGTGAGTGTGGTGGCTGGGATTGCTCCCAAAGTACCTGATGTAAATGGGGAAGTCTCCTGCTCTCTGGTACCATTTACAAACATCCTTCAGCTCTGTTTAAGATCTGACTGCAATTGCAATTTCCAGGCTCAAACTTTTATATATATATATATATATATATATATATATATATATATATATATATATATATATATATATATATATATATATATATATATTAGCCCAAGCAGAGCTAACGTAACCTCACTCTTCATTTTATTGATAGACTCTCAAGTTTGAACAGACCACTGCAGAATAACTGCTGACTGTGGGTTGGAGTCAACATTATCACAAACAGTTTAGCTCCACTGTTATAGAGTGATAAAGCCCAGGCTAAAGGCTAATTAGCAGTGTTCACCATCATTACAAAATGAATCACAGAAATCGTTTTCAGCAGAGAAGATCTCTGTGTTTTTTGTCGTCTCACTACTAAACTTCGTCAGCCGTTGTGGTATTGTCATAGAGACATTGATGTGCTGTAAATCAGCCCGGTCTTGTCTGACCTAATCAGGAAGCTGAGAAGTTGCATTTAGGAAAAACCTTTGTTAGTGCTAATAATCTCATTTTAAAGTGTGGATTATGATCAGGTATATATCTAGAATTCACTCATTGACTTGGGACCACTACAAAATTATTTGAGTCCCAAAGTCACCAGCCTTGGCATCACCATAGACATCGATTTTAAACTGGATAAGCAGGTCAATGCGGTTTTAAAATTGAGTTTTTATCACCTTCGTCTTTTATCAAAGGTAAAACCTTTTTTATCTTTTAATCTTCTTGAACAAGTCGTGCATGCTTTTATCTCTTCTCGCCTGGACTACTGCAATGCGCTTGACACGGGGATAGGCAAAAATGCACTCTCGCGGCTGCAGTTAATCCAGAACTCTGCGTCACGACTTTTAACAGGGGCCAGGAAGTGCGAACATATCACCCCAATTTTAGCTTCTTTGCACTGGCTCCCTGTTAATTTCAGAATTGATTTTAAGATCCTTTTGTTTGTTTTTAAAGCTGTGAATGGACTGGCCCCTCAATACATTACAGACTGCATCCAAATTTACATCCCGGCGCGCGCTCTGAGGTCTGAGGGCCAGTCCCAGCTCGTGGTGCCTAAGACGAGACTTAAAACCAGAGGGGACAGGGCCTTCTCTGTGGTTGGTCCCAAACTCTGGAACGCTTTGCCCCTCCACGTGCGAATGGCCCCCACAGTGAACTGTTTTAAGTCTCGTCTTAAGGTCCACTTTTATTCTCTGGCTTTTAACACCGCGTGAGTTGTGTGGTCCTCTGTGTCTTTTAATTTATTTTATCTTATTTATCATTTTAATTCATGTTTTTATTTTATTTTATTTTTTTATTGTTTTATTTTTTATTTTTTTTTAATTTAATGTTTTATTTATTTTAGGGTTTTTGCTTTTGTACAGCACTTTGGAGACATTTGTTTTTAAAATGTGCTATATAAATAAAGTGGATTTGGATTTAGAAGGGAGACTTTGTCAAGATCACTTTCAGACTCCTCATAGCCTCTTTAAACCACTCATCAGGCAATGAAGACTGAATTAAGAAGGGGTATAATCCTTTTTTGGCTTTTTACTGTCCCTCTGGTATCCCTTGTTTTATGTGATTTAAATTTCATAAACATATCACTCTCCCCTAGGTGTTTTAGAAAAGCTTTGTTTCAGCCTTTGTCTGACACACTTCGTTTTAACTGCTGTCTCTTTAAAACTCTGCCTTCTGTCTGATTGGCCAGCTCTTGGGAGGCCTCCAACACACCTGATTCAAATGATCAGCTCGTCATCAAGCTCTGCTCGAGCCTGATAACGAGCTGATCTTTTGAATCAGGTGTGCTGGAGTGGGGTAACATCTAAAACATGCAGGGCAGGGGTCCTCCAGGACCAGGGTTGCTTAACACTGACTTAAAAACATTCAGGGTTTTCTACGCCAAACATCTTGTTATAAAAAAATATAAGAAAAAAATATGCCCTTTCTTTAACTTTAATTCAAAGAGGGAGAAACCCAGTGTTTCTGCTGGTAACTCAGATCACAACACACACCTATCAATCTAATGAACAGAGCTGACGTGAGTCTAAAATGAGCCACAATGTAAATATGAAAAATGTTAATGGCCTCTGCTGTGTGCTCAAAGAGAAAGAGAAATTATTTGCAGCTTGTAAGACGAGCGTTAACTGCCCTTTAAAGAGCTTCTTAACATTTCTATGAAGTGTTTTTTCATTGCCCTTTCAGAGAGGTGGAGCATCACACTGGATGAATATTTGAATGGATCACTAAAACAGAAGAAAAGGATTGAGGACAGAAACTGAACGTCCCTCGGCCTGTAAAGGATTTGCTTGAAAGAAACGGAGGAGCTTTATGGACAGTGCTTCATGATGACAGAGACATATTGGACAGTCCACTCCACTCGCACCAACCAGGAGCCACCAGCTTCAAAACCATAACTCTTTGCTGACAAATCACCTCATTCTACAGTTGCATGAACATCATAGCGCAGGAGCCAGAGAGGTTCTGAACCAGGGCCGGTAAAGGAATAAAAAGGCTGCAAATGAGACAGACATAAAGGAGGAAATGGGAGAGTTCCCCAATGGACAGAGTTTCATTTTTTGCGGTTTCAGCACCGTGATTTCCAGCTGATAAATGGCTTCAGGGTTTAGCACTGTGCCTTGTCTTTGCTGTCTGTCCTCTGTGCTGCAACTCCTATTCTCTCTTTGTGCACCTGTCTGTGTTTTGCGTTCTATCAAGAAGGAAACGCTCATAAGTAAGAGAGGAAGAGGTTTCTGAGTTTGGTTGACGGATGATTCGTCATTTTAGTCGTTTCTTTCCCTGAATGGGGGCAAATATGGAGCCAGAGTCAGTGAGGAAATGCAGTCTGCTTAGAGCTTCTGGGGAAAGCAAACATGGAGGGAATGAGGTGTAGAGGTTTGACAGTGACACATTGACCAGTCAGTTTGGGCTCAGCATTCATAGTCCTCCCTGTTTCTACTCTCTTTGACTTCTACACCACCTTTCTCTTTTTTTTTTTCCCTCCTGAGGAGAGGCATCCTTTGAGCTGTTACTGACTGAAGCTGCGGCACGGTGCCTCTGAATGTGTGCAAGTGTGTGTGGGAAATAGAGTAACACCCTGAACGCGTTGAGCAAGCGTGGCTTCATGTGCGTCTGGGTGTTAATTTAATCTGTGTATAGCAGGGAAATGACCCAGACTGCATGTGGTTGTATGAACGCATGTGTGAGTGTGACTATAAGTGTGTGTGCTGCTCGTGCTTTACCTGCCTGTGTTTCATCGTACATGACAGGGAGCAGCAGGTGTTCCTTCTCTGCAGATGGCAGAGTGGGATGTGAAGGCTGACTAATGGCTCTAACATGTATGATGCATGTTGACGCAGTCTCTTTGAGCCCCGAGAGAAAAAAAAAAAAGAAAGAAAAAACATGCTGTTTATGTGTTAACAGAAAGGCAAAGCAGGCTTTCACCATTAACCACACTGTCACATCTTTCTCATGCCAGTGCATCTGCTGGAGTTTAAGTGTTTTACCCCATTTCCATGTCTGCCTTCTTAATTTAAGATCCAGAGTGACCCGTGTCCTCTGACTTTGTGGGTGCTATCTGCTAACCCTTGTTTCATTTCTGTGCCAAACATCAGCACTTCATTGAGTGATGTGCTGATGTTTACCTTCTCCATGACCTTAACGGAAAATTCTACAATTGGACAAAAATCACAGATAATGTGGAAAACAAAAGACACTTCCCACTCTGTTAGTTTGTGTTCAGACATTAGACAAATAGCCTGCTCAGTTCAGGCCGTCACACGGATGATGATGTATGTCTAACATCTTCCACCTCTGTACAACTTCAGAGACCAGTCAATCCGGATCTTGTTTATTCATACAACAATCTTCATGATATCTACGGTGTTTCCTCTCTCTGTGAAATTGTCTCTAGAATTAATAATCGGACGGTTAAAAATATGAGTTTGGCAGTGGATTTTGGAACTTGTGCCACCAAGGTCCACAGGTCCAAAGGTCCTTCGGTCCAGTTGCCTTTGATGAAGTCAGTTTGCATAAAGCAAAGCAAAACCTGCAGGTCCTTTCAAATAAATAAAATATATAATAAAGTTAATTTGCTGTTCAATTTTTTTCTTTGGACAGTGAAGAAATATTCATCACTTTTTTCTCACAACAACCCCATTCTACTGAAGAAAATCCCCTCTGTGCTGTGATATAAATGGATCATTTGTGCATATTGAGTGCAGAGGGGGCATGGGTCGTCTGTGGGTGATCCACAATGCTTTTCCGTTGACAAGAGAGTGACACACTGCATGGCCATAAATAATTTAGAAATTGTTTGACTTTGACCTGGGAAAAAGTTGAGTCCCATCTTTAACTGTAACCCTCTGCATCATGAGCTGAACCCACTGTTAAATATATCCATTGACAAGCAAAGTAACATAACATACCTGCAACGAGGTATGCTGTAACAAGAGGGGGTGGTCCTGACATTTTAGACTAGGATGCCCCAACCAGGGCCTTAATTTATGCAAGCGGGGATGAATTATGTGAGGCCATACTCCAGAAAATAGCATTCATTTTGCTTGTTTACACATATTTATAGAAAGTAAAGGATCGACGTGCAACAGCTGTAACTAAAACTGATAAAAAACCAAATGGACTAAAACAAACCATTAAAAAAACCTTATAAAAGTAGAATGTCACTGAACACTACTATAGAGCACTAGAAAATATGAACTGTTCAAGCTTTCTGTGGATGTGTTTTGAAATGTTGTATAAACTCAGTTCTTGTTTGCGATTGAGAAGAACATATTTCACAAATACCAATAACTTCAGTTGTTCCTTTATAATAAAGCATGTGAACTCACATTATTATCATACTCATTATAATCCCAAATTACATTGTTTTTCAAAATAATCACATTATCACAATTTTCCCAGCACTAATTTGTGGGTAATGAACAACCAATTGAAATAAATAATTAAATGATTTAATCAATTAATGAATAAATAAAGGAAGACTGGCTGGCTCTCTGCAGGCCTGTTCGGATCAGAACAAGAGCAAACCTTGGTGTTTAAGGCCCTCCGTCCTCCAACATGTCATGAACCAGTCAGGAGATCCTTATGTGATGACATCATCAGTTCAGAAAATCTCATAAAGATCTTGTGCCATTTCAAGAACAGAGTGTTTTGATCAGTTTACAGAGAGATTCAGAGATTTCCATAACATATGAATATGTAGAGAATTGAAGATCAGTGCATTTTGTGTCTGAACGTCCAGCATTGTTACTTTATATCTACTTTTACAGTATGGGAGAGCAATACCCATTCTTGGTTGGAAATTAGAGGGATATAATTTTCTAAATCAGGTTTTTACACTGTCAGATTTTCAGTCTGATATAGAACAATCATCTTATCCATCAGTCTAGATGATGAAAATGAAGAAGATTGACCTCTCACTCATGGCTACAGACCAGTTGTCTTTCAATCTGTATATGAGTTCACTTCATTGCATTCAACACGAGGCATCATCTTTAAAGTTGTTGATCTAAGGACAAAGTCAGGACATGTAAAAAAAAAAAAAAAGGCCTTTCACAACACAAGAAGAGAGATTCAGGGTACCATTTACCTCCATAATACCTCCTTTCCCTACATAGTTTTGACTTTTGACCTTATTGCAATATTTTTTTTATCTCTTATGTGTAAGGTCAAGGCTCTCACATAATGTCTAGTTGTGTTCAGCCAAGCTCACGTGGACCTGTACTGTCACACAACAAGAGATTTGGAGCCTGTTTGTTTCCCCTGTGAGCATTTTGTGTTTGTGAAATATGGACAGTGAGAGGAATAGTCACAGTTTACAAAAGTGTTTTCCATCATATCTGTATTATCTGTGGGACAAAAATGCTCTGCCTTTATTATTTTTAGATTTCGATTTGAACTAAATTAAAAAAGAAAAAAAAAAAAAAAAAAGGTTAATCGGAAAACAAGTTTATCACCTTGGTTAACAACCGTGACCTTTGTCAAAGTGGAACTCAACATTAGGAAAAAGCTAACAGCTCTCTGTGCTCTCTGTGTCTTTACGTTCCAGCGGCTGGTTTGTATTCCTGCTGAATGCGGCAGAGGAAACTATGGCTCTGGTGTCTGCTGTGTTTGCAAAGCACACAACAACTCTGAAGGACAATGTTGCTTCTCTGTCATAGTTTCACTTTGGTTTGTTCCTCTTCTACTTCTCAGTCAGCAAACCATTACTTTTAATGTGTGCCAAACTCTCCTTTCTAAAGTACATTTGTCTCATTGTGAACATTTGTCTTCACAGAGGTCCGCGCAGTAACTTACATTAAACCGGCCATGTAACTCTGCTCGGAAAAATATAACCCAAAAGGAAGTATAAATTATATTTAGATAGGACCCGACTGCTTAAAGAATGGCTGAGGGTGCCGATAAATCTGCAGCACGGAGGGTTTGAAGCTGTTTTCCAGCAGAAAAGGCAGAAATTGATTACTCTCTCAAAGCGGAGAGTAGATAACTTCTCCACTGGCAACAATACTGACAAATTTTGCAGAGCTCTTTCTCCTTCCCTTCCTCCATCTCTCCCCTCAACATCTAATAATTTATCGACAAAGGACATTACCTTGATGCCTCCCGGTGAGAATGCTGGAATAAATAGAAAACAAAAATGTTGAGTGGGAGAACAATTTGATATTCCAGGGTTTTGATGGCTAAGTGCCAAGCTATGCTTATGTATCTGATTTCTCTCTGGAAATACAAACCTATACTTTTCTCACAAAAGTTCTCAATAACAAAAATGATTACAAAGAATCATTTGTTAGAATAAGCTCAACCTTGAAAAAAAAAAAAAAAAAAAAAAAAAAAAATCACTATACACTATATGTTTTCTTGCTATCTCAGTGTTCAGGCAATCAAAGCCCACCAACAGTGAACTAAAGCTGGTGAGACAATATTTCAGTTCATTGGAAATCAAACAAGTCCAGAGCACTCTCATAAATGCATACATGTCTCTTCTCAGGCTGAGTGTAATAAATAGAGCAAAAAAGGATGTTTTGAAATGTTAGAGGTTTAGCTGTGTGAAAATGTATAACTTGAAATATATACATACAGCAATTTTAGCTACAACAGTTTTACACAACATTTTTCTTGCTGTTATTTTTCTCTGACACCATCCTTTTTATGTGTGTGGGCAGTGTTTTAGAGATTCTTGACTACATGTCCTTTGTTATTGATTGTTGTTTTGAGAAGATTGATGTAGAACCACTGTTTCTGGTTTTGGCCTTGGTTTGTCCTTACAAGTAGGTCAATATAAGTAAATGTGTTATTTAGTCGTCCTTGTTTTCAAGAACCAGGGAGAGAACATCATACTGGCTTTTATGTTGAACCTGTTTCCACTTGACCTGAGGTGTAAACAAACAGGCTTTGTATCTTATAATTATGGCTGTTGGTCATATTATGTTTAGGAAGAAGCCACCACAGCAGAAAAAAAAAAAATGGCTATGGACTAAACCATATTATTAAAAGGAATTTCACAGAACAGCAAACAAAAAATAAAACTTTAACCAGCAATGAGAGAATGACAAGTTATCATTTTTTAAACACTAAATTCAACCTGTTATCAGCATCAAAATGTACGGTTGTTATGTGGTCACTTTTATAGAAACATTACAATACAACAGAGGCAACATCTATCAGGTTTTGACCGTCACAGAGCAACCTGTGTTTTGGAGTTAATAGCGACCATGCTAACTGGTGACTTTCAGCCCACAGTATCAGCAAGTAACAGCCGAGAGTCACCAGTTAACAGGGTCACACTTTACACTGAAACACCAGTGATGGCTGCTGGTAAATAATCAACTGTGGATGTAGTTTTCTGGTTCTTTTACTATGAACCTGGTCTTAGACTCAGCAGTCTGTGTGCTCTTTTTGGTCTGGGAGAGTTTCTGATTTATTGACAGATGTTTACATCCTGGTCTGTTACAGTCTGGTAAGTGTCCATGGATAATGCAGTCGTGAGCTTTCAGTGACAGTTGTGTGTTTAAGTTTCTCTCTGGGTACACGCCAGATTTCTCCTCTAAAAACATCTGTCCACCTACTATCTGTCCACTTGCTGATCTCTTCTGTCCACTCACTGCTATTTCACAAACCTGGAAGCCATTTACCATTCATCAAAGTGATGAAGTTTAGTTTAAAAATGTGTTTCTTGGTGGTTAACTCGTCCACGTCCGCAGTGCTTCTGCACCCAAGTTGCGCGCGCAACCGGCATTGTTGATAAACAAATAATCCCTCTATAGATATGAAGATCATAATATTGTCTAATCAGAGGCACATGAGTGACCAACACCCTATAGCTGTTAGGAGGCTCAAACTCCACCAGCTGAGTCAGCATTATTGATACGGCCCCCTGCTGATGATTGGCTTCATTACTCTGCATCATGAACAGACTGGTGATGTAGAGGAGACTACATACATACCTATAGTCCATGGTTATGATAGGTTACAACTACAAGGTGTATCAAAGTAAGCACTTTCATATCCATCATCAACCTGTAAAATCTGGACCTGATTGGTTATTGTAGAAACAATTTGGTTCTTTGTATTCCCAAAAGATGGCACAATGACATAACTCGATAAAAAAGAAGGAAAAAAATAGATAAGCTAAAGCCACAGCCTCAGACGAAAAGTCAAGGGTTGGACAAAAACCTCTTTATACACTCATAGGTCACTTTATGAAGTAGATAGATAGATAGATAGATAGATAGATAGATAGATAGATAGATAGATAGATAGATAGATAGATAGATAGATAGATAGAGCCTTTCATGTCCTTCACAGGAAATTTGTTGCAACTGTCTGCACAGAAAAAGTACACATACACAACCAGGAAAGAGTGCACATACACAAACAAGAAAAGTACACATATATGAACAGCTACCTCCATTTCTGTTCTTTCAAGAAAACACAAAGCCACACATTGTCACACACAGATTACAACACACTTCAGACACTTGGATCCATTGTTCAGTTGAGTGATGGCAGAGGGGACAAAGCTCCTGCTGAAGCGTGCCTGTTTCCAGGCTATGACCCTGTATCTGCGTCCAGATGGGGAAAGTGTAAAGAATGAGTAGAGGGGGTGGCTGGGGTCAAGTGTTATGGTGCGTGCTCTGCGTGTAATGGCTTCGTTGTTGAGTTCAGAAAGGCTGGGTGTAGGAAGGCTGATTATTTGGAGGATTTGTGTGTGATGCTTGTGTGTTCGTTTCTGTTGGAGGTGTTGAGAATGGTGTAGTAGCAGGGGGAACAGTAGAGAATCATGGGTTGGATGATGCTTTGATACAGTAACAAAAGAAGGTGGGGGTCAACGGCGAGTGCTCTGAGATTGCGGATGATACAGTCTTTGTTGGCAGCATTTATGAATGTCTTGTGTGTGATGGTCAAAATTAAGTTTATTGTCCAGGGTAAGTCCATGATATTTGAAAGAGTGCACCATCTGTATGGTTTCATTATTGATGCAGATAGGGTTGTGTGTGGGATTGAGGTTGTTAATCCTGGAGGAGATGACCAGTTCTTTGGTTTTTGTTGCGTTCAGCTGGAGAGAACTGTTCTTGCACCATTGTGTGAAATGGGAGATGGAGTCCTAGTTGAAACCTAGTTATTGTCAGACAGTAGTTCAAGTATGGCAGGTTTATCAGAGTATTTAAAGTATGTGGTGATTGATGAGGGGCTGGTGCAGTCATTAGTGTAGAGGGTGTACAGAAAAGGGCTCAGGACACACCCCTGTGGGGCTACTGTGTTGGTGATGGTGGTAGAAGATGTTATAATGCCCACTCATTGTGTGGCATGGATTCAACAAGGCACTGGAAACATTCCTCAGAGAATTTGGTCCATATTGACATGATAGCATCACACAGTTGCTGCAGATTTGTGAGCTGAACATCCATGATGAGAATCTCCCATTCCACCACATCCCAAAGGAGCTCTATTGGATTGAGATCTGGGGACTGTGGAGGCCATTGGAGTACAGGGAACTCATCGTCATGTTCAAGAGATGGGTACACTGTGCTCATAGAGGGATGGACATGGTCAGCAACAATACTCAGGTAGGCTGTGGACTTGATCAGTTGATACTAAGGGTCCAAAATTACCCAAGGAAATATCCCACACCAATAAACCAGCATTAGCCTGAAGCGTTGATCCAAGGCAGGATGGATTCATGCTTTCATGTTGTTTCCTCCAAATCCTGAGAGACCATATGAATATGGAGCAGAAATCCAGACTTATCAGACCAGGCAATATCTTTCAATCTACTATGGTCCAAGTTTGGTGAGTCCATTTGAGTTGTAGCCCCTGTTCCTAGTTCAAGGGACATATTTTGTTTTTTGGTCTTTGGATGATACATATGTCTGCCAGTGTTCAAGCACTGAGGCATCACCTACTCTAGAGTGAGGAATTTTATTACCTCCACCAAGGAGGTTATGTTTTTGGGAGAGTTTGTCTGTAAACAGCATAACTCAAAAACTTACAAACAGATCCTGGTAAAATTCTCAGGAAATGTTCAAATTGGGATAAGAAAGAAGTGATTAAATTTTGGAGGTGATCAGAATCAACATCTGGATACAGGACATTTAAAGGATTCTTCATCATTTTGAGATAGGGCCGTTTTCACCGTATGTGTCTATTAATCCGCCATAAATGGTTTGATCGCTTTGCAAAACAATACAAGACAAGGTCACCATAATTTCTGACAGATGTAAAAGTACAATCCAGATCCTGGCAAAATCCTGGATACTAAGATCTGGAATATGAAAGCTGTACTGGGTCATAATAACTTTCAACACTGTCAGGTAACAAATTATCATACAACCCGCAACTAACACCAAATTGTAGCAGACAGTCTCCTGAATGGGAGTATAACATCAAAGTAGGACTAAAGTGTTGCTTGATGATCTAGTTACAGATGCAATTTTGAGCCTTTTTAGTGAGGTTGTGCACTTCACCCTTAAATTACCTATATTTTCACTAACCTTAATGACAGGTTTTATGAGTTTGGGGGCATGAACAAAGGAGAAACCAAACAAAGGAAAACCTCATTACTGCCCTCTGGATTGTTAGTTCAATCTGGAGTCAGAGAGTATTTTCTTCTGGGGCTGTAGCATGTGACTCAAACCACGACTTTCCTGAGCCACATTATCCTGCAGGATGATTCTCTTGTTCCTCGCTTTCATATGACCCCTTCCTTTGTCAATCCTTTTCCACATGATTTAGCTCATCATCTTGGCGCTCAGCTTCAAATTGACCATCATCATCATGTGAAATGAGTCATGATGGTCCTCATAACAGCCCACTGCATAACCAGCCATTGCACTTTGTTGTCACAGATTGTATTGAACAACAATTATGGATTCAAATTGCTTGTTGATTGCTGTGAAATTAGAACACCGCTAAGGTGAACGTGTAAACAAACAGCAGACGATAAATAAGGTGATGAGTGCAACATTGCCACCATCCCTGAGCCAGTTTTAATCATTAAAGTAGTTTCATCTTGGTCTGACACTCCTCCATTCCTCAGTCCTTCTTTTCCTCAGTAACAAATCTGGTACCAACAGAAGCAGATGTCACAGTGAACCTTTCAGACCCATCAGAAGAATCATCTGCTGAGCCCAGCGGGATCTTTTTTTTTTTTTTTTTTTTTATTTCTCACGACCACTTGTGCAATCTCTCAGTGGCCCCACTCATCTCTGTCACAGTGTCCTGACAATTCTCTCTCAGCACAGTCACAGTATTCATCACAGTCACAGACACATCCAGGCAGGCCACTCGAAGTCATTAAAAAAGGCCACACATAACTCTTATCACACCTTCTGGTGCCACACAGAGCAGCGCGACAGCCTCCACAGGAGAAAACGTCTGCAAAGGCAAACAGGTAGAGTGCTTGATGGGTTTTTGAGAGAGTATGAGTGAAAGAAATGAAGCCCAAACAAAAACAGTGTGCAAGCAATATGTGTGGGCATATGGAGATAAAAGCAGGGAGAGTGTTTAAAGGTCTGATTAAAACATGAAAGGAGCTTTCACCTTTAGGTTTTGTGCAGTCTTGTGCAATAATGAGCTGAAGTGGTACCTACTTTGTTTTGGGCCTTTTTATTAACTCTAGAGTTTCTTAATTATCCAGGTTGTGGTAATGCCAAGCTTTATCCAATAAGACATTTGGGTGTTGTCAGGATCTTGAAGTAATTCACCTCTGAAGACAGAAAACAGGAGCCTCTAAAGCCTTCTTGATATGTCTGCATTATTCCTACGTTGTAATGACCTAAAGAGTCAACATCTTCTGAGTTGCATGACGACAGTGTGGTCTGCATGACCATCAAATGGCCTTTTTTTTTTTTTTTTTTTTTTTGGTTTTGCAATGCTTTCTTCCTTCTTTTTCACTACAATTTGATTTATTTTGAGGTTGCCATGTATCATGCAGTAGCTATTTTGAAGATGCTGTGAGGAGGATCTGTTTTAGTCGGACTACCTCACAAGATGCTAGATGGAGGCTGGGAGGGACACCAGCCTCACCCGAGAGAAGGATGTCTGTACAGTTCCACATATCTGCCAGATGACAACAAAAAGTTTTCAAATTTACAGCGATGTCCCAATGTTTTATAGTTTAGTTACGAACATCAGCGGAAGGAATGAGGCAAACTTCGGGAGGAACCCACGTAAGCAGAGACCTGACGTTTGGACAAGTTGCTTCTAATCACCTCTCCTGTCTTGGGGAGGTCAAAGCTGCGAGACCAGGTCAAAGCCTGACCTTCATTACATTGTTTTGGAAGAAATTTTCTCTGATCAAGACAACTTGTTACCAGATACAACGCAACAAGGTAAGGTATTTATCAGTACAGTTACATAGCACTGTTTGTATTATGACAAAGCAAACGTAAGTTTGGTTAGTAAGTCAGTAGCTGCCCACATGTAGTGCTACTAGCAGCTCGGTGCGACAACCTATCTGTAGGCTAATGTGACAACAAGCTAATTGTCAGTTAGTACAGTAGTACGTAGCTGTCCATATGTAATACCACTGACAGCCTGACTCTGTGAGACGTGTCTGTACCGTGTAACGTTAGTGAATCCTGGTTACGTTCTGCCAGTCATCTACCAAGCAGAGCTAACGTAATCTCACTCTTCATTTTATTGATAGACTCTAAAGTTTGAACAGACCACTGCAGAATAACTGCTGGCTGTGGGTTGGAGTGAAAACTAGCACAAACAGTTTAGCTCCTCTGTTAGCCTTAAGCTGGTGCTCTATCACTCTCCTGTTTATCCTCCTGTTTATCTTTCTTCTGCTCTTCTGTCCTTTTCTGTCTGACAGTTAGGCTCCAGTGTCAACCATCACTACAAAATTAATCACAGAAATCATTTTCAGCAGAGAAAACACAGATCTCTTTTCTAAACTTTGTCACCTGGCTCGGTGTAGTCCTAGATGTGGACAGACCTAGATGTGCCATAAATCAATCCAGTCCTGAATGACGAAGCTTCGAAGTAGCATTTTGAAATAACCTATACTGACGCTGATAATCTCCTTTTAGAGTGTGGATTAGAATCAGGCATATATCAAGAAGGGAGACTTTTCCAAGATCACTTAGAAACTCCTCACAGCCCCTTTGAGCAAGGATAGAGATGAGACGATGGAGGACCAGCACGAGTCCAGTTTGTTTGGATACTATGGTACATTTGTGAGGAGGTGCATGTCAGGCTACGCGTGCAGGCTTCAACAGGAAAAAGAAACCGCACCATCGATTCATTTCAAAAGCATAGACCAGTCTGCCAGTGAGTCACATGGGGTAGAGTCATTGGCCTAGTTCCTTAAAAGCCATTGGCGCTTTCTGTTGTCTGTGGTCATTGTGAGCCTAGTTCCTGAGAATCATTGATGGTCTCTCTTTGAAAGAGTCTCTGTTGAAGGTAAGACTCTCTTGTCTTGAGTCTGAGTTTCTGTGTTAAATACACATTGTAGGTCTACAAAGCCCTTCTCTTCCACAGAAGCCTTCATGAGCCGCCTTGCAATCACCTTCACCCAAATACAACAGGGCATTGCAACAATGCAGAGTGCGAGCCCACTGAATGGGATTATGCTGCCTTTAACTGCACATAAGCACTATGTTTCATTTAACATGCTTAGGATTGTCTGTCTTTTCACAGTCCACATTTCTCTCCTGCAGTTGATTGCTGTGGTTTTCCACGTGCTAGAGTCTAAGGCAGTGGTCCCCAACCTCCAGGCCATGGACTGGTACCGGTCCGTTGGTCACTTGGTACCGGGCTGCCATACAAAATACTCAACTTACATTATTTTAGTTTGATTTATTATATGGTTCTGAATGATGTTTTATTTTGACCAGATTCTCTCTGTCATACCCATCTATGACTCATTCTTGATGCCAAATCCCCCAAGCTAGCAAAATGGACAAAAAACAAACATCTTTGGAAAGTTTCTTTAGGCAGGGTAAAAGATCCAATGAGGAGACAAAAGAAGAGCCAGTCCATTGAATTTATTGTCTGACATTAAACCGGTCTGTGGCGCTGAAAAGGTTGGGGACCACTGGTCTAAATTACATAAGTTGGATTTGATTTGAATGTCTTTTACTTGTCGCTTGGCCTTGTTGACACAATGTCCTTAAAGGAACTGTTTATTTAGGACTTATTTTAAAGAGCTAAAGGAGTATGATGACAAAGGACAATGTTGACAGATACAGTGAGAATGTGAGTATTTTTGTTTTCAAGACACCTGCAACCAGTGTTGCCACATCTTGTGGTAGAAACAAGCAAACAACACGAAGGAAACAAGCCCCAAAAAAGCCCAACAAGTGACCTCCCCCACTGTGTAAACAAACAACCTCTTGATTAAAGCATAAATGTAAAATTGTATTTTCTGTTTGCAATTAGGTGACAGTTAATGTTGTCAACAAAAAGTTTGAATAACTTATTTTTTAAAACGTTGTTTAAAAGAAAATAAACGTCCATTAATAACAGCATACAGAGAGTATCAGTCACTTTGAATAATATATATAGATTTTTTTTTTTCAATTGAAAATAATAACCAATAAATACAGTAAACATTTTTAGGAATAATAATGAATAATAATGAATTTTCTTGCTTGAAAAGGTTCATACTGTCTTCTTAGTTTATATACTATTTTCAAAGGGTTCTTTTTGAAAGACAGAGAGGTTTGTTTACCTGCTTTACTAGTTTCAACCCTCTTCAGGGGTCTTCGTCAGAAGCGTCATGTGATGGTGAGGTGACGTGTCATAGGCTGCTTTTGTGGATTTGCCAGTCAGCAGGGAGGCTTGCGCCCCCTACTGACTGGCGCCTTCTCCAGGACCGCGTCCCAGGTGTCGTCCCGGTTCATTGATGTTAATGCGCTGCCTTATCTCGATGGCTTCTCTGATCCATCTATGGAATTTGTTACTTTCAGCACAAATGACCCTGGCATTGTCCCAGTCCATGATGTGGTTTTCTCTTTTGCAGTGGTCTGATATGGCTGATTTGAGATTTTTCTGGAGTGCCAGTTCTTTTATTGTTCTTGTTTGTCCACAAAAGCAGCCTATGACACGTCACCTCACCATCACGTGACGCTTCTGACGAAGACCCCGGAAGAGGGTTGAAACTAGTAAAGCAGGTAAACAAACCTCTCTGTCTTTCAAAAAAAAAACCTTTGAAAATAATAATGCATTTTGTTGCCGCGTCGTTGTTTTAAGCCCAAAGTTGCTCATAATAAGGGGACTTGGCAGCACTGCATGTACCAATGCAGCCCTTTACCTCCTGGGGCCTGCTGGAATGAAGCAGGACTCAATGCAACATGATATGATATGATATGATATGATATGATATGATATGATATGATATGATTTGATATGATATGATATGATATGACATGACATGATATGGTATGATATGATATGATATGATATGATATGATATGATATGATATGATATCATATGATATCATATGATATCATATGATATCATATGATATGGTATGATGTGATAGCCTTTTTTTCCTCAAAGAACATTCTTCTTGGACTCAGTGACGTACACATTAAGCTGCCTTCACTAAAACAATAAAAAAGGCAGAAATCTATTTAGCTGTGACGGTGGACATATTGTGTTCAGACCTGCAGGTATGGGTCCATGTTACCTGCCATCAGCACGTACCGTCGCTTAGAAAGTGCTCCTGTGGGTCGTATTAGCTGGAGGGAAAAATGACCTTTGAGGTTGTTTGGCTTGAGGTAGTCGTCGGATAAATGACAAGAAATCCCAGGTCCCTCACGCTGATGAGGAGTCATGGGACCTGCTGTTCTTACAACATCTGTTCCAGCTGCTGGGAAAGTGCTGGGCTCATTATGAAGCCACGGTGAAGCAGCAACAGCGGAGACGTGATGCTTCAGAAATGTCACAGAATCCCTCCTCACAAGGCCGAATGCTTGAACGCTACTGTCTGCTGGTGAGACCTTCCATATGTTGGGATACACAAATTTCATGTCTGTTCAGAGACAGCGGGAATAAATATCAGGATGATATCATCCTGCTGCGGTGACTCCTGAATTTCCCCTCGGGGATAAATAAAGTATTTTCTATTTCTATTCTATTTCTATTTCTATCTGCTTCTGGAAAAATAGACTGAAGGAATAAACATGGTTCTGTTAGGATCTTTTCCTCCCATCTCTTTTGGAACTTGTTAAAGGTAGGGAATATTTGTTACATGTTAGTAAACACAACATCCAAGCTAGGCTCCTCCTCCTTGGATCAGTGCCAGCGGCATCACACACTCAAAGTTTCTGACCGTAGCTACATGAACACACTCACTAGCCCAGCAACCACCTGTAGCATCATGTTTCTACATGATAGAAATTCGAGAACTGTGCACCTGACTTGGCATGTTAGTACAAGCTAATCGCAGGTACTTGACACATACCTGGTTAGCAGATAGCTCACTCATGTCGCTCTTTGTCCCCTGCTGCTCTGTAGTGCCCCAAAGCACTACAAGTGCAAGTGAGTGTAGGCCTGTGCAGTGCGACAGTTTTCGTCGCATTTGCGAATAAAAGTCATCATGTGCTAGGAGAAATTTGTAAACACTCACACGTGTGCAAAAGAGTTGCGCAGGAAGGCATCATGCAGTGAGAAGAGTATTATTTATGTTGGTAAAACTGTTCAATGGGAGTTGTAGTTCTAAGATGTATGGTGTCCGCCTTAATTCAACTATTATGGACTACATTTCCCAGTATGCTCTGTGCTTCATCTCAAACTAAGCTAGCAAGGAAGGCAAAATGAAACGATATTTTCAGGTATCTGTAAATACGACCACCGGCCAAAATGTCAAGGCAAGGTGAGAAAAGACGACGTCTTTCGGAGGAGTCGGCTGTCGCTTCAGGAAGTATGGACACTACCGCTTCATCAGCCCCATCTGACATTACTGTCACTTCGGACAACTGCAAGACTAACCGTTTCAACCCGCAGTGGTTAAAGGACTTTCCATGGCTCGTCTTTGATCAGACCAAAAAGGCAATGTTTTGCAAGTACAGTGGGGAAGACACCCTACGTGCCGGTAACATTATTTTAAAATGCGATTACGTCTCAAAACATGGCCATGTGAGAGAGGTTTCTCCGCCCAAAGTAGAATAAAGAATTCTGTGTGGAGCAGTCTTCGTGTCTCCACCTCGGAAGATCTCATTCGGATCAGCACTGAGGGACGTCCACTGGAAACGTTCGACCCAACAAACACTGCAATCCAATGGCTCTCATCTAAACGTTCCAGGCGGCCAAACTATAAGGAGTGGCCGCAGTCTGTGTCTCAAATCTAAGAGTCTCATTCTGATCAGCATGGGTTGATGAACTGTTAAGAACCTGCTGAAGAATCTGTTCCTTACTGTTGTTAAACGAATGAAATTTCACTTGCGATATCGAATAAGTTCACAATAAACATTTTTAACCGTGCATCCAGGTGTGCTACTGAATTTTTCTTGGTGCAACTTAAATTTTTAACTTACTAGCACAAGTGCTACCACTTGAAAAAGTAAGTGAACAGCCCTGGAGTGAAAGTCGAGCCAAGCTTCGCCCTCGTTTAGGGAAATAATCTGTTTGGTGTGTTGTTTTACTTAGGTCATGTTTTTCTTTCTCCGAGCTATGTCGACTAGCGTAGCTGCTTAGGATAGCTTCTTCCACTCACAAAGTCGCTTGCGCACTGGGTGTGTTGTGATGCCCTGAGGTAACCATGCTTACTGTCTGCCAAAAAACATCCCAATACAACCAAAATATCAATATCTGGGGGGTTGAGGCAGACACAGACGCTGACACACATGTAATTTTATTTATATATATATATATATATATATATATATATATTTTTTTTTTTTTTTTTTTGGGGGGGGGGGGGGGGGGGGGGGGGGGGGAATCAATACCCTACCTTTAAGTTTGGATGCAGTTAGGACAAAACTTGAGTCCAATAACAAGCACCTTCCCCATATTTATTTTGCTGATTTTCTTGAACGTGTAGAAACAACTTGTCAGACTTCTCTCTATTGGATTCTCTGACCATGGGGAATTTAGTGAGCTGTTTCCAGAATGAAATTGCAAACTTTTCACTACTGTTGCTGTTGCTGTTGTTAAAGCTACGTTGACACTTTGCTCAGCTGGTAGCATTGAAGCTGGTCAGCTCACAGACCAAACCACTGGTGATTCCTGCAAAACTGTGAATATCAAGACACATGAGGATGCAAAAGGGGCAAAAAACCAAGGGGGAGAGGAGATATGAGCTGTGTGTTCACTCGTTCCTTATGGGCAACCTGAGACCTCTGCTGAATAAGATGGAGAAGCTAACAGGACAAGCCAGGACTGAGACTAAGTTTGGTGGATGCAGTATGAGCCTTATAGTGATATGGCTGCATCAAGATATTCCTGACCATTCTGTCACCACTCACAGCTTTTATACTGTTAATTTACCATGCTGAGTATTTTTTCTTTATATTATTTGTACTGTCCAAAAAAAAGAAAGAAGAAGAAGAAAAGAAAATGAAAAAAAAAAAGGTTTCAGTATTATCTTTATTTTTCTCCCCCCACTGTTTCATTAACAGTCCTTTTGGTATGTCAGACTACACAAAAAAACAACAGCCAAAATGGCCCTGAACTGGCCACCACCAACACAGCCACGGTGAAAATCATGAAATATATTCCTCAGAGTCGGTTTGTAAACATAACAAATCCACACAGACATGTAAAAAATAAACACACACACACTGATAAAACTGCATGTCCACTCACATTCAGACACACAGCAGAGGCTCGCGGCACTGGGGCAGATGAGCGAACACTAAGTCAAAGTGACAGCTGCTTCTTTCTATGAGTCACAATAAATGGACTAATATCTGCACTCTCATTCTTACTGTCCCTTTTTTTAACCTCTCTGCTTTCTTTAATCCCTCCCTCTCTTTATCTTCTTCTTAAAGAAAGCAGCTAAAATTCACTGCCTCACTCTCCGTCTGCCTCTTTCTCTTTCTACACATCACCGTACTCACCCGTCTCCTCCTCTGTCTCTCTCGTAATGTCTCTTATAAATCAGACCTAACAGAATAAAAAACAACTCTTGGGCAGTGGATTTGTCATGATGAACATATGTAGATGCTGCTGTTCACCACAGAACAGCATCCCTCGGGCAGAATAAGAAAGTCAGTCATAAGTGAAAGAAGAAGCCGTGGCTCCTTGTTTACAGCCTGGTACAAAAAGCAGTTTTGGTGACAGATGGGCGCCCCTAGCTGTGTGCTCAGTGTCAACTCAGTTAATTCCAGTCACTGAACTCAGATTCTGCCATGTTTGTGTGGTTGGTGCTTTTTGGAGGGTTTTCTTTTTTGTTTTTATTGAAATATGGTGGCAGGATGGTGTGTTTTGGAATAAATGAAATAACTTCAAACAACATTTTATCCAAGAGGTCTGTGCTCTGTTTAGTTAATTTAACATCCCTTATTTTCTGGCACATTTTACGAGTTATCTGACTCATAATGTCTTGATTCAAGATACCAAAGGACAAAAATAAAGCCTGACTTTCTTGTAAAGAAAAAAAAAACATTTCTGCCAGTGGGTTAAGACAATGTACTTACCCCATTCAGACATATATTATTTCGTTCCTTTTAAATCTTAGAAATAGACTTTATTCTGACTGTTGGCTTGTTCTCAGAAAAGTCTACTGGCCACAGTCAGGACCAGAGGCCTCATTTATAAGCGCTCTGTAGTGACCCATTTCTTATAAGTCACTTTTTTTTATAACAGCATATAAATGTATTGAGAAGAAAAGTAAAAATCATTAATATAATTTTACCATGTACATATTTTTTTCAGGGTTGTCTGGCATGCATTATCCTGAACAGGCCTTGCAGGACCAGACACTAATGCATCCCTGATTTAGAGTTGAAAATGAGACTAACACAGTAATCATAGGGCCGACAGTTTTCATGAAAGGGGCTGTGAGAGGTTAAAAAGTGATCTTGAAAAAGTCTCTCTTGTATATATATATATATATATATATATATATATATATATATATATATATATATATATATATATATATATATATATATATATATATATATATATATATATATATATATATATATATATATATATATATATATATATGCCTGATTGTAATCCACACTGAATGAGATTATCAGTGACAATAGTGCTGGTTACAGGTTATTTTAAAATTGCTACTTCTTAGCTTCCAGGATGGGTCGACCAGGAGCAGACTGATTTACAGTTCATGTAGGTCTCTATGACAACACCACGCTGGCTGATTAAGTTTAGTAGAGAAATAGTAGAAATAAAACACAGAGATCTGTGTTTATCTCTGCTGAAAATTATTTCTGTGATTGATTTTGTAGTGATGGTGGACACAGGAGCCTAACCATCAGACAGAAAAAGGACAGAAGAGCAGAAGAAAGATAAACAGGAGAGAGATAGAGCACGAGCTAAAGACTACTTAGCCTTTAGCTCGGGCTGTATCACTCTATAACACAGGGGCTAATCTGTTTGTGCTAATGTTCATCCCTACCCACAGTCAGCAGTTATTCTGCAGTGGTCTGTTCAAACTTGAGAGTCTTTCGATAAAATGAAGAGTGAGGTTACGTTAGCTCTGCTTGGTAGATGACTGGCAGGACATAACCAGGATTCACTAATGTTGCACATTTCGTACATGTCTTAGAGCACCGGCCTGCCAGCTACGCTAAATATAAATGGCTACTAAACTACGTATAAGAAAAAGTCAACACATTTGATGTACTCCAGGCCTGTAGGGGCGCTGTAAGGAACAGTCAATAATTAATGTGACCTACACCCCTCCTGCACCCTCTCCCTCCATCTGCATGCTCCCTTACAGCAGGAGTCTCAAATATAAACGTTAAGAGGTCTGATGAGAGATTAGTTTCCAATCAAAAGTCCAGAAAATCAGAATGTTCAGATATCTCTATGATGAAACGCCATGAATGTCAAGACAAGGTCCCATATTATGCAAAACTCACTTTAGACTGGTTTTGTGTCCCCAGCCTGTCTACAAACACCCCCAAAATTAGAAAGTTCTGTTGTCTCCTTCTCTTGCTTGCTCCAAACAAAGTTTGTTTTAAGAACATGTGAGCTCAAACACGTGAAGTTAAGATCTGCTCTGCATGACGTCATGATCCTAAAAAAGTAACTCCTCCAGGCCTGCCCCTTGTACTACCCCATCTGTGCAGCGCGTCTTTCACTTAGGCTGCTCGGCTGCTTCGGTAAAATAAACATGGTGAAGGTACGAGCAAAGTACGGTGGTTGCTCTGTTGTTGGCTGCACAAAAGAGCACAGAAGTCTTTTTTTAACTCCATCTAATGAGATTTTCAAAACGCAGTGGATTAATTTTATTTTTGATGGAGATGCACCCACAACAACTCCTAAAATGATGTATGTGTGTGATCACCATTTCACTTTAGACTGCTTTCTCAACAAGGGCCAGTACAAAGCAGGATTCACCAAGAACCTGAAGCTGAAGCATGGATCTGTACCAACTGTCTGTGACCCAGCTACATACGTGGGAGCTTTAAGTTTTACTAATTTATGTTGCTGTACTATATGCTCTAACAAGCACGATAGCCTGATGAATGTGGTTTTAGCATGGCAGCTAATGTAAGTTACAGTTTGTGACTTAGTTTCCTTACACTACGTTAACACATGAGTAACTAATATCAGGGGACATTAAAGAGAAGATATATGGACATGTATTTCACGTGAAGCTAGCTTTATATACATAATGTTATCTTTTGTTTGGACGGATGTGACTACTTGTCGTGGTAGCCCTCAGCAGAGCTAATGTTGTGCTACAGGGTAGCGAACACACTCTCAGCTGTTATTATGGACGCTAAGACCACAGTCACCACTAATGTGTGTGTTACTGCTGCAGTTTAGTTTGCTTGATAGATGTCCCTCATTGTACTGTCTCTATAAACTATCAGTCCAGGCTGCACACAGTTCTTTCTGCTCGGTATGGTCATATAACTCTGGTTAGCACCAAGCTGCTAACGTTAGCTTTATTTACCTGATGGTAACTGCAGCAGCATATCAAGACACATAATATTTGTTACTAACCACTCAGAAATGTTCTGCTGCAGCCGCAGAGTTTGGATTTCTTCAGGCGCCTCTCCTTCTGGGTCAGACTCTGGATCAAACTGGTATGACTGAACCACGGCGCTTCTATGAGCCTTATCTACGCTCTCTGTGTAAACACGACCGCATGGTACCGGAGCGAAAGCCACACCCTCGTTCAAAGAAGTTGTGAAGGAGGTGTGGACAGGGCAGCTCATTATCATTTAGAGCTACACCCACAGAAACAGCTTGTTCTCAGGAGCACTCGGGAGAGGGGATTTACAGAGTGGTTAAAGTCAAAAAACTTGAAATTGACTGTACTGGGACCTCTGAGACCTATTTGAACTGGTTGAGAAGTTGCATGATAAGGGACCTTTCACATCAATAACTGATTTTAGCTTCGTTTTAGAGGAAAACAGGGCTTTCTGTTTACATGGGGGTGGTTATGATAACCATATCAACAATAATATCAGATATAAACAATCAAACATTCATTACAATGGTAAAAGGAAGACTTTCTCAAAAAAAAAAAAAATGATTTTTTTTCCTCTTCTCTGTTCAGACAACGGTGTATATGCAGCAAAAATCAAACAGATCACTTTAGAAGGAATATAAAAACAATCTGTTGGGAACTTTAAAGTGATCCATTGAGTTTTTCTTTTTTGTACAATCTAATGATGATATTAAAAAAATGTCACACATTTTCTTGTTTTCATTGAGTGAAAACTTCTCAAATCTCAAGAAACTCCTGTGTCAGTGTAAAGTTCAGTTGACCTAAAATGTGAAGCTGTGCTTCTTGTTGGTCAGTCAGTGATGGTGTCAGCACTCAGCTGGATCGATAACTCTGGACTCTCTCTCGTCTGTTTTCTGTGAGTTTGAGTAGCTCCAAAAAATGTGCCTGGACTCGAAATGATGGTTTGACATTTCCACTTTGATACTTTCTAAAGTATCAAAACATAAGAGGCGCTCTGGTTTGAAAACACGTTCTGTTCTTGATCTGAACCTCTGTTCTCTGTGAAGCTCTCTCATTCTGGAGCACGCTCTATCTACGATCACACTGTATGACTCACTCATTCCCTTTGCCGTGGTCTCTACCAGAGTCCTCACAGCCCGCTCCTCTGTGTGTATCTCTGCTTCACTCACTGATACCAGTGAAAGATTTGATTGGCTGGTATCGGCATTGTGATGACTTACACTGTGGACACATGGGTCTGGGAATTTCTTGGGCCACAGATATCATCCAGACTAGAGACAGCAGAAACATGATACGAGTGACACACAGGCCTGAAAACCTATGACGCTCAATAAACAACCTCATCAAAAAAAAAAAAAAGGCCCTGCATTTAGAGAGTCTAGTGAAGAGTGGGGCCTCTGAGTGTGAAGTGACAGGTTGTGAAACTTTCAATTAGTCTGCAAGGATCCAGGATTATTGATCAGTTGATCATGGGAGATGCTTAAAGTGTGGGTATTGTTTTTTTTGTTTTGTTTTTGTTTTTGTCTTTACACTGTCATTCTGGTTCCCCTGGAGACAAACAAAATGATTTACGGCACTCTGGCGTTTAATAAAACACTTCATTCAGCCCCTGCCTGACATCCCCTTCACTCTGATTGGCCAGCCCCTTGTAGGCCTTTTGGGGCAGATTTATGGGCAGGCCTTTGAGGCCCAATCAGTTTACAGACAGATATAGGGATTTCCACAACAAAAAAATTTGGCCTATTTAAAATATGTATATGTTTAGTTAGAACATCCAACATTCTTACTTCATAAAATGGTTAAATTTGGGGGACCAGAATACCCCCTCTTTCACTCATAGAGCTCTAATTTTGTGGTGCAGCGCAGGGGGCGCAAGCCGTGCTGCGCACTGCCGTGCGCTGCCAATTTGACAATTTGGTAGACCGTCTGCGCAGAGATGGGTGTGACTGCGCGCCAGGGGGAGGTGTCAGCAGATTCATGTTGGCACAGTGACAATTTTGTGCCAAAAACAGTGCAGAAAGTGCGCTGAAAGCTCGCCAGCTCCAACCTGGTCTATTCTCAGCGCAAAGCGGAGCGCACCCTCCGCAACTGTAATTTTGGTGCGCACATGTGCGCACATGTCAACAAAGCCTGAGAGGCAGGTTTCCAGAGTGTCAGGCACATTTTAATGCAATAAACAATCACAGCAATCACTATTTAATGTAACCGTCTGAACCAGCATATACATTTATATCTATATTAACTGTCCCGTCACATCTGATGTCAGATTAAAGCCGTTTGTCATGATGGAAAGTTAACCTGACGGCAGCTGAAAGTTTGATGCACATCTTACTATTAAACAATAAACAGCCTTAACATCTGATACTGAGTGTATATCTGGCTTCTCTCATTTCATTTAATTCAAAGAAAAGAGGGAGAGAAAAGAGGAAGAAAAAAAGGGACAAAATAAATGTATGTCACTCAGGATTTACCCGTGATTTCCCATATTTCTCTGTTTTAGTCTTTATTTTTAATGTGATCTAAAAAGATGGAGTACATTACTGTAAGGAGGATGAGGTGGAGACACCGGGAGAGTATACAGTATATCACCAAAGGTTCTGCTATTTGGCGATGACAAACCAGGAGTGCAGGTGGATCAAAAGTATTCTGAATGGATAAGCCAGCTGTGTAACTGTCTCTTCATGTTGTACTTCTGTTAATGACAAAGGAACAGATTAAATCTGTCCCGGGAGCTGGCCCACACAGTAACGTGCTTCGTGTCCTCCGATGCGCCCCGCTGTCCATTCTCCTGCTGCAGGGACAGCGGCTCTCACTGTGTCCACTAGGCACACATTTGATTGGTGAAGACAGCGCTCGGCTGTGTTAAACCCACTCACGGCTTTTCTCCTCCCTCTCTGCCATTTGCACAGAGGGAGGCGTGGATGCGCTCCTCTGCGCTCCTCTGCACCTTGACTGCGCCTCTCTTGGCACTGCAGGAAACTTGCAAAGTGCGCCAGTCACGCCCTGTCCGCGCGGCGAAGGCTGGCGCAGGGCAGGTGTGCCTGCGCTTGCGCCTGGTCCACAATTACAGCCCATCATGTTCCTCAAACCCTGAGCACTCCTGACCCTGCTTTTTATGCTCTTACATCCAAGTCTGCATGTTTAATGAGTCATTCCTGTGACTAAATGAAGCACACATTAATGTTGTTTTGGTATCAGAGTACATATATTAAAGGGATTCATCTCGGGCCGCTTTGCTCTGTCAAGCTGCCATGTGCCTGCCAAGTTAACACAAGTGTTTCTGTGATTCAGGTTTCCAGGCTTGTCATATAGACACAGAGTGGCTCTGATACAGTGCCAAAGCACTTGTCTGAGCAAATGATGCCATTTTTTATGCAATTCTTAAAAAAAGAGACTTTTAAATGTAAATGTAAGCATGGAAAAACACCACTGTTCGATAGCTTCGGTGTCTGCTCAGTGTATCATTGTTTTTTCTGCATGAAAGCAGAGAGACAAACAGAAAAACAAGCCTTTTTTAGCACTGAGAGACCCGCACTAACTCATTTCTGGACCGCAGCATGCTTTTGTGCTGCTGGAGCAGTGGCATCCACCTACAGGCTCTGTTTACGTTCTGATACAACACGCTCATTTTCACAGTGTGACAGAAAAAATATGGGTTTATTTTTTATTGTGACAGGGAGCCGGTACGATGTTACAATGGGTTATGACTGTCAGACAAAAAGACAAACATGCTTTACGCAGGCCTCTGTAGCCTAGCAACGACGTGCAGCACGGGGTCACGGAGAAGATGAAAAGTCATGTCGACTAAAAATCTCATTGACATCTGATCAGCTCAACAGCTGCAGAATCATTAACGCCATGCATGCAGCAACAACGTCTAATTGCAACATTTGTCCTCTGATATCGACGCTCACAGAGAGGTTTAAATCCAGGTCAATATTTATGCTGCTGGCAGCATGTTACATATTATCAATAACACAATCCCAGACATGAGGCATGTTAACTTTGCAGGACCCTGAAGGTCTTTACATTCTCCTCCAGCTATGAACAATCACACAGAGCTCAAATGATCTGTAAATATCTGACACATGGAGGATTACGCATGAATAGATATCCTGCCAGCCTGCTGGTGTTTAATGAACATGTGTGACATTAGCATCTGAATACTAATCAAGCTGTCTTCATGTTTCTCTTCCAAGATATGATACAGGTTTTCAATCTCTCCCATGCCTGTTTATTGAGCGTGGGGGAATGCGTGAGCTCAAACTGTATAGACCTGCTGGATGCTGGATGCGCTCATCCTATACCAGCAGCATGAGCGGACTCATAAATCAGAGAGATGCTTAGTGGGTACGGTTAAACCAGAACCAGATCTAGCTGCTCCGTGTGAATGTTTTCGCTGTGGCACTGAATTAGAAAAAGGGATGGCCAGGCTCTGGATCTCTAAAACACGTAGAGGCATTCCTTATTAACAAAGTTGTCCTTGAGACTCCATCCTGTTACATATTCCAAGTAAACAAGGAATGACCGATGCAGGGATGTTGACGCTGACATTCCTTTGGGACGCACCGCTACATGGCTAGCTCTTCGGTTCATTAGGATGGTAACCTTGGTTGTCTGCGTGAGGAGACTACCTCTCAGTTTCAAGGCTGCTCATAAACCTGTTCCAACCTGTGTTAACCAGTGAGTCCATGCACGCTTGGGTCTTAAATACCCATGTATGAGCCATGTACTGTAGTAGCAGAAAAGTATAACCCAGGGGCAGTGTGGTGATCAGATGCCATGGGGTATGTACGTGTGTGGGTTATAACATTGGATTATAATATTTTAAAGTCAAGTCAAGTCAAGTCAAAGTTTATTTATAGAGCACGTTTGAAAACAACCTCGGTTGACCAAAGTGCTTTACAGGGGTACAAAACAATCTCTCATACACTTTGTATTAAGGAGCCAAACATTAAATATGCATAATAACAGAAATAAAATAAGATTAGGATAAAAACAATAAAAGTAGAGTAAAAGATAGGAAAGGGAATACAATGTAAGGGATAAAAGATACAAAGATAAAAAGAGATAAAAACAAAAAACAAAAAACAAGATTACTCATTTAGTTGGGATTGAACGCCAAAGAATAGAGATGGGTTTTCAGTAGTGTTTTAAAGTGCTCAGTTGACTGTGCAGCCCTAACCTGGATAGGTAGGCTGTTCCACAGCTTTGGTGCCGCCAGCGAAAATGCTCTATCCCCCTGAGTGGAGAGCCTTGTACGAGGTACTGCCAGGAACAACTGGTTTGATGACCTAAGCGCCCTGGTAGTCTTATGAGGCTTTAAAAGTTCAGTTAAATAAGGTGGAGTCAGACCATTCAAGCACTTAAAAACAATCAATAAAACTTTAAAATGAACTCAAAAATCAACAGGCAGCCAATGCAAAGATGCAAGGACAGGTGTAGCTGCTGAAGTAATGTCATCACAATGAGGATCTGCTAACTGGTTCATGACATATTGAAAGGATGGGGCCCCAAACACCTACTCATAAGGTCTACTCACAAGCTGTGTCCCAACCACAGACTGTATAAAATATAGACATAGTCTCTCTGACGTCACCCATCTGTTCCTGAAACTGAAAATGAGGCACATCAGCTATTGCATCCATACTGGAAGTGGGAAGGGCTTCCCTATAGGACGCCTGTCAGTCACGTGACCCAAGCTGTGCGTCTGATTGGGCAAGCTCACGATCATACTATCCTAATATCCTCTGAACTGCCAAGTTAGAAAACAATAAAAAAAATTCACATATATATATATATATATATATATATATATATATATATATATATATATATATATATATATATATATATATATATATATATATATATATATATATATATATACACATACACATATATATATAACTTAATGTTTTTTTTTTCTTTATTGATATAGTATAGAACCACCTTGTGTACGTACAATTTTAACACTTGAAGAAGCACTGAGGCGGATGGTTGATCAAATTTAAAAAGAAATGATAATAAATGACAAAACGCAAGCTGTTATATTTTTGAATACTTTTTTTGAGTACTGAATTGATTGGATGTATTGTTTGAATTTTATTTAAGAAAATAAATAAAAGTCATCATTTTTTCCCCCAGAGAATTTACATTTATGAACATAGAAATTTTCGACAATGAGAAGATTTCTAAAGAACTGCTTTTTCTCAGCATAGAGCTTAAAAACAGCCCAAAAAACGTTTTTTTTTTCCAATGTAATATATATATATATATATATATATATATATATATATATATATATATATATATATATATATATATATATATATATAATTTTTAATGTTTTAGAAATACAGTCACATGGTTGTAGAAATAAATTCCTCACATCTGGATGAAGCCTTTGGAATGGGACAGCCTTTGACACACTGCTATGAAGTAATTGGTCCTCAAATTCAGCCTGGGACACAGCAATAGCTTCTTGGCTGGCCAATCAGGGAGAAAGGGGTTTATTAAGCTGGGAGACTTAAAGAGGAAGCAGCTCATATGAAACATTTTAGACAGAAAGTCAAACAAATCTTTTTCTAAAACATAAGCGAGAGAAACACAGTTTTTTTTTTTTTTTTTTTTTTTTTTTTTAACTGTAAATCATATAAAGCTGCAATGGGACCCCAGAGGGACAGAATAAAGCCTAAAAAAATAAAATAAATAAATAAATAAATAAATAAATAAAAAACTGATACCCCTCTTTGATTGCTTCTACTCTTTCTTATGATATATTGCAAAATCTGCAGCATTTATTGCCTTCACTATTCCCTTCATATCACATCAAAAACTTCAAAGTTATGCAGGAACATGGCAGATATAAAGCAAAGGTTGTGCTGCAGCTGTGCACTGTATAGGTTTAGGAAAGCAATGAGACCAGACAGCTTGTCCTGATCCTCCTTAGATCAGTTTTTCGAGCATGTTTCATGGGTCACTTCAGAGGTGTAAATCCTCCTCTTCTTCAAAAGCTGCACCATCACACTGGTCCTCAACTGACCCTCAGAAACAGCCACACTGTCAAACAGTGCTTTCTGAATCCTTTAAGCCTATGGTGAGCCAGCACAGAATGTGACAGATCTATCAACACCTCTTTTATATTTGTATAACTGAGGTGGGCTAGAAAAAAGACACAACAACCTACAGTGTGTTGTTCCTGGACCTGGACTGCATACATCCAGTCGTTGCTGAAGAAGAACTTAAGATGGACAGTGCTTCCACCAAAAAGATTTATACAGCTTTGTTTCTGAGTTTCCCAGAAATACGATTATTTACATTGCCAAATTAATTTAGATGTCTTCTCTGTGACATGTTATTCTTTTTGATATATGGCCTCCACTTGCTGTCTGTAATCGTGACGGAGCCGGGCTGAGATTCGCTTTTAGTTTAGGGGAAAGTAAGAAAAATAAATAAAAATAAAGATAAATGCACAGGAAGCAGAAAAGAGCTGCATGTCTCCAGGAGTAAACAGAATATGATTTTTCACTCAATATCATCTCAAGTCTCCAGCTCTCGGGTCATTAATCATCACTCAGTGTGAACAGTATCTCCACCAGGTCCGACGTGCTCCACAACATCGCTTTTTATTTCCAGGCTGGGACAAACCCAGTGATGAAACACAGCCTAAAAGATGTAACTTTAATACCTTTTCTGTCCTTTTTAAAAAGCTGTGTTCTGTTAGAGTAATGTGGAACAATAATTTACCCAGTGGGCAACCACTACAGGGTGCAAAGCATGCCGGACACATGGGAGACACACTAAATTAGCAGCGCCACTTTTTGACATGTTCCTCTCTTACTGTGTAATAATCGTGCTTTTAGAGAAAGTTGATCTTCTTTTCAGTAAGCCATCTTTATGAAGTGCTGGTTTGATTTCAAAAACCCTAATGTCTGCAACAGTTCATGAGCAGTTGGTCTGTTTGATCCTCATAAATGCTGCTGCTACAGATTAAGCTCATCTTCAGTTACCTTGAATGATGTTGGCAACTCTGATTTATTAATCAAAATGCTCATTTTTTTAATTTAAAATTTGAAGCGTTTTTTAAAAAGGAAAAAAAAAATCTCTCATTTTGAAATTACAATTTATTAATTTATTTATTCATTTATTGAAATGCTTATTTTGTTATTTAAAAATTGAAGCATTATTTAAAAACAAAAAAAAATACTCTCTGATTTTGAAATCAAAATTAATTAATTTATTTATTTATGGAAATGTTATGTATGTTATTTAAAATTCGAAGCATTATTTATAAAAGAAAAAAAAAACATTCTCATTTTGAAATTACAATCTTTTTATTTATTTTTTTATTAATTCATTGAAATGTTCATTTTGTTATTTAAAAATTGAAGCATTATTTAAGAAGGGGAAAAAAGACTTTCTGATTTTAAAATTACAGTTTTTTTTTTTTTATTTATTGAAATGTTCATTGTGTTATTAAAAAATCAAAGCATCATTAAAAAAAAATGATTTTCAAATTAAAATCAATTAATTTATTATTTATCTAATAAAAAGTTCATTGTGTTATTAAAAAAAATAAGCAATTTTTTAAAAGAAAATTAAAATATTTTCCATTTTGAAATTACATTTTTTTAAATTCTTTTATCAATTCTTTTCTCATATATTTACATGTTTATTTACGCATTTATTCATTCTTTTTGCCTGGGAGTTATATACAGTACTCCTGCCAGGTGGTAGTTGTAGCATTTTTGAAAGCTGTCTTCCAGCCACCTTAAATGGCAAAAGAAGAAGAATGGGGACTGCAACATATAGCAAAGGAAGAGGAGCATTAGTGGTCATCACTGGGAGAGAGAATGCTGTGCTGTGTCACAAGATTTGCTCATGGGCGAGTCTCTTGACCATCCAGCTGTCACCCATGTCTCCACCCTCCCTGTTAAATGAGGGATCATGAAAGCTACCCTGAACTGTTCAGTGGGGTAGGCAGCAGGGTGTTGGTTGTAGTGTAGATCACACTGTACCTAAAGAAGTCAACAGTCTTCAGAGTCTGTGGTGCAGCCAGACGAGGAGCTGGCATGGAGGAGCATGTGGCGTGAGCAAGGACAGCAGCAGCAGTGGCAGCGGGTGGTGAGGTGAAGGTTCCAAGACGAGCAAGCACATGGTGTAGCCGCTCTATCTAGGTGCTTTCCTGCTCGGTAATTAAGGCCTAAGACTCTCCTCGACGCTGGTGAAGGATCATCACCCCTTGGTTAACTGAGCTCAGTGATTTATTATGCTGGTGCAGGCAGCTCCCTGATTCTTCAGGGTTTGCCTCAGAGATCCAGAGTCAGCGGGGTCTATAACTGTTGTGTTTGCACCAACAGGAACCTCTTTAAGGGACCAAAGTGCATGACTCGTATCAACAAATATGTCTTTATTGAAATAAAAGTAAAAAACAAAAATCACAGAAACCCTGGCCAAAATGCAGCAGTAAAGTTTACTAAAATGAGCGGAAAGTCATTCATTTGGGCATTAATTTTTAATTTATTTAAAAAGGTACAATGTGCATTAATTGACATTTGCACAAACATAAATGTACCCGTTAGCTAAAAAAGCTAGCTTTCATTGGCAGCCCCCCATTACTACAAAATAAAACAGGAAAGGACAAACAAAAGTCAAGACTGGACTAAAAAATCTGACACTGAGATTCAAAAATGGAGAATAAAGCAGAGACTGAGCATGTAAAATGTTAACATCGATTTTGCACACATCATGAGTTCAAGCCACCGAGTAGATGCAAGTGACAATCTAAAGCCCTGTTTCCACCAAGTGGTTCATCTCGCACGGCACCCATGTAATGGCGTTTCCACTGACTCCGCCGTGGATAGACCCCTAAATAACCAAGACAAGTCAATCCACTTTTTGGGACCCTTCCGTGCATCAACTGGGCCATGATTTGTTAAAGGGATGGGTCTCAAACACTAGGGTCCACTCATAGATTCTCAACTTGCCAACCATAGAGAAGGGGGTATTAAGAGTGGGTAGCATTAAAGAGACAGAGTAACAGACTAAACTGACTTGATCCCTGAAGGTGGAGCTACAACACTGCAGTCTGTTGATTGGTCGAAAGAATCGCCACTTACCGTGCAACAGCTGTGTTTCTCATGGCGACACACAGACTTCTCTTTGTAACAAGGAGCTACATGCCAGTCACAAGAAGATGAATTGCTGGATGTCTTCCATTGCTGATCTTTGTTTACTGTGTTGTGTTTGCTAGCATCAGGCTTACACACCGCCTACCACAAGGGGGCACGGTTGGCAGTGGAAACGTCAAAAGGATTGGGCTTAACCGAACCAACCCGTACTGATCTAAACTGGACTGCTTGGTGGAAACGTGGCTTAAGAGCGCAGCAGGGTACCAAAAAGTGTGCCGGTACAGGTCGGTAATTTGGGGACCTGTACCTGTGTAAGTCAAAGGAAATGCCACAAAATGTGTGCCGTATTGAGACAAACTGAAATGAACTGCTTGGTGGAAGCAGAGCTGAAGAGTCATATGAACCAGGTGGGACTCTGAGAACCTCAGGGAGGGGTCTCTTGCTGGCGCCCAGAGTCAGGCCTAAACACGGTGATGCTGCGTTTTAGTTGGTTGAAAAGTTTTTATTAAGTTTTATATATGACACTTGAAAGTAGTCTATCTACACTTCTTGCTTTTAATTTAACCAATAAATGACTGTTTTAATTTTTTATGCAATGGTTTTATTTCCCTTTTTTATTTTTTATTTTTTGTAGCTATAAAGCACTTTAAATCCCTTTGTGTAAGAATGGTTCTCCAAAACAAACCTGCCTTGCCTTCTGGTCTGCACACAGGACCACAGTTTACACTTATTAACCTCATGTTGCCTCCTCTAAACAGAAATGTGCATCTCATCAAACTTAGGGGGAGTAGAAAAACAACCTGAGATTTAATCAGCAGCTTAGACCAAAGTAAACTCATCCATTTGGTATTCAAATGTAAAGATTAATGTAATCTGTCCTTTTGTCCTTTTGTCCCTTAGTCGTCGACTCTATAACTGTGAACACTCTGACTGTAGAATAACTCCAGTGCTATGGGAGACCAACCAGCTAATTCACAGACCTAATTTTTAGGATTATCTGTACTCGTGGATTCATACGAGCATGCCGAGATGTCTATTTAAGGTCACATCACTTAGCTTCCTGTCTGTGTGTAAGGTCAGACCTGAGGCAGCTCTCAGGGTTTCCTCTCCAAGAGGCTTACTGCAGGATGATTCACAGCCAGTGTGTTTGTGTGTTAAAACCGTTAATGAAGGATCTTGTGAGCAGTCTTAGAGAGAAGCTGCCTTTTCTTTATTTAGCCTGGATTTAAATAGACTTTAGCCTTTAAGCTGCCCGCTTTGGTTTTGGAATTTTTCCTGCTGCAGCACAATTTGACTTTGCTCTGATTACTGTATAATTCAGCACACTGCTGTTTGCTGACTCCTCAGAGTTTTTGTTTTTACTTTCTAAACCAGGTCTCTGCTGTTAAAGCCTAATCCTGGAGGAGAAACTTTTCTCTGAGTTATTAAAGTTATATTTCTTTGAATAAAAAACACACACTATAAAGAAAACAACAGAGGACAACCAAAGGATTTGGCCTTTTATGATAGCCCTCTTAAACTTCTGCAGTTTGAGGAGACATGTGTGACATTTTGGGATATAGAAAGATCAATAAAGACGTTTGAAACATGGAGCATGGGAAATATGTCTGGGCTTCTAGACAACCGTAGAGACAATCAGTCTGCCGTTGCTGTGGGACAGCATCTGTACAAACATTGATCTGGATCTGCTGGGGCAGAAGGGGTCGTGTGCTCTGATGGTACATTGGAAGGCCATACTGGTCTGCACTCTCCAGAGAAATGAGACATAGCAGAAATAATGAAAAATGAACTGCTGGAGAAGAAAGGAGTCAGTGTGTGTGTTGCTGGCATGGATGAGGAAGAAACGGATAGCTTTGTGCCAGTGGAGACGCCAACTGGAAAACAATTTGCTGGCAAATACAAGTCAGTGACTAACGGAGGAATCAAGAGCAGATGATTAAACAGGCTGGCTAATGAAAACGAAACAAACATTCAACATGCAAAATATTAACATGCAAAAACTAAATACTGCAATAGCTACATAAACTGGGAGTATGTTGGGATAAAATTCAGTTAACCCCACAGTTCAGTGAATTTGCTGCTATTAAAGATGGGGTATTCTACTCTACGCTGCAGCTCGGGTACTGGCTTGGACGAGGAGGTGTTAGCGTCTCTACACTGGTTGCCTATAAAATCTAGGATAGAGTTTAAAATTCTTCTTCTGACTTACAAAGCGCTTAATAGCATCAGGCCATCCTATCTTAAAGACTTAATTGTTCCGTATTATCCGTCTAGGTCTGTGCGTTCTCAACATGCAGGTCTGCTTGTTGTACCGCGGGTCTCTAAAAGTAGTATGGGAGGTGGAGCCTTTAGTTATCAGGCTCCTCTTCTTTGGAATAACTTACCGGTTGAGGTCCGAGGAGCAGACAGGGTATCAACCTTTAAGAGTAGACTTTAAACTTTTCTTTTTGATAAAGCTTACAGTTAGAGCTGGACCAGGTCTGAACCAGCTCTTAGTCCTGCTGCTATAGGTTTAGACTGCCAGGGGAGACTGACACACAGGGCTCCTGTTTCCCTCTTTCTATCTGTCAGTCTTCTAGTCTTAAAGGGATAGTTCAGTTTTTTTGAAGTGGGGTTGTATGAGCTCTATGTGACCACTAAGGACATTAGATACAGTAGAAAGTTGTCTCCTCTCCCTCAGTGAGACACAAACTGTAATCGATGGTGATGAGGAAATAGACACTAACAGGGAGAGACCGTACCAAATTCAAAGGCTATTTTCTCTGCCTACAAGAACTCAAATCAAAAAGTAATACCACAATTTAAGAGTACGCTACATATTTTTATTTTTTTTTAGTGCATTAAGTCTTCGGAAATATAAACATTTATCCGGACCTAACTAACTGGTCATTTATCGTTCTGTGCACCGCTAGTGCGCTCCGTCCTCCCTCCTCCTTTCCGCTGTAGGGAATGTAAACAAGCTGTGCTTCAGGCGCCGGTTGTAGCCTTGTGTAAGTTTTATCAAGTATCATAATTCTTTTGTTTGTACTCTAAGGATTGTGAGGCAGTGTAGGAAATTCATAATGAGTGACTATGACAGCGACGATGAAGTTTCATTCACTTTGGAACCAAAAGGATACCTGTATGAACCGGAGTAAACAGAAGAGGAGCTGCTACAGATGGCGACTGAAAGGAATACAGAGGAAACATCCGCAGACACTGGACATGAACAGGAATGGTCTGCTGACGTGGACCCATGGTTTCACATTAACCATTGCCCCAACGCCAAACTTCGAACTGTGTGTGGGTTAGGGTTAGGTGTGTCCGCGCGCGCGGACTGATTCACTAAGCGGCGAGCACCTCGTAGCCAGCTGTGGCTCTGCAGCGGAGGTAGCACCGTTTTACGACAAGATGAGAATTAGAGCCTTATTTAGCGGTGTTTTTGTGTGAAAGTAACGTGCTGAAAGTTCTCTAAAGAAAGCGTGAATGCAGACCGATATCAGATTTTTTTCGGTGGGAGTCTGTTTATTTGTGTTGTGGGGACAGTGTAACAACCTAAAAAAAAACAAACAAAAAAAAAACAATACCCCCTCTTTAATGTCCACGTATGTTTTGTAACTTGCCACTATCTATCTATCTATCTATCTATCTATCTATCTATCTATCTATCTATCTATCTATCTATCTATCTATCTATCTATCTATCTATCTATCTATCCTAATATTTAACCCAGGTCCCTCTAGTTCTTGGTCTGTTTTCCACCTTGATTTAGTTCCTTTAGAGCCAGATGGACAAATATAAGGTGCTTTAGTGACAATGCTGCATTTCAGCATCAGGAACACGTCCTTACTGTTTTGTACACACAATGAATTGCCCCTTTCTGCAAAATGGCCATGGACAGATGGTTAGGTGGGAAAATAGACTGGCCGTGGTCTGAGCATGGCTCTGCACACCGTGCACACATTATAGAACGCTGTTCTTTTGTTTACCTTCCCCTGCTGTCAGTGTGTAGGATTTATTTTCAGAACAGTGAGCCTATCTGTGCAGGATGATGCAATTTATAAAATCCAGCTGCTCCAGAATAAAGCTGGGGGAGCAGAGCATCCTAGCTGCACTCCTTATTTCCTCCTCATCTTATTGCCTTTTTGTTTCCTTGCCATTCACGTCTCTTCCTCATCCCCTTTCTCTCTCCTCCTCTCGCCTTTTTATCTCCACCTTTTATCTCCTGCTATCATTACTGTTCCCCTCATTGCACCGACTCCTTTTTTTTCTTACTCTTCTCTCTAAGGAACCAGATGTGTTCCTTGTATGATTTATTCAGATGCAGAGATTGGGGCTGAGAGAGTCTGCTGCAGGCGGGATGCACTCTGCATGAGTAGCGATGGTTGAGTGCGCTTCCTACTGTCATTCCTTATGCAAATGAATTTTCTTCATTTATGTGAATCACAAGTCTTTATCCAATTCTGACTGCACAGGTTGCATCATTGGTGTGGATGTGACATACTTTATTTTTTCCATCTTTGGGAGATAACAATTTAAAAAGACATCAAAGAGGAGCCACAGTCCAACATGAGAAAATGACCTCGCAGAAATGAATTTGTTGAGCAGTGAAATGTCTCACTGAGCAGCATTCAACCAAACAAAACCATGAATTCAGCTCAAATACCCAGAAGCACTCACACTATGAGCACCATTGCAGCTTCCACATTGCTCCGTGTAACTCATGAAAGTAAAAGGAATGAGCTCGTAATGCACAGATCTGATAAGTGCGCTCTGCAATCGCACCGCATGCAGGGAGTCTCTGAGGCCTAGAAGAGTGGAGAAATAAGAAATATGACCAAAGATATAAAAGCGTCATGTAGCTTTTAAGCCTAAAAAGCCCTTGACTATGATTTATTTGTCAGCTGAACGCATTTGGGTTCATAATGTTTATGTTGGAACACATCAGAGTAAATTGGGCAATTTGAGGAACTGTTACGCGATAGTGTCTGCACAAGCTCCCATGAAAGCTCTCTGAATAACATGCAAGAGGTTTAGTTAGAAGAGAAAGAAAAATACTCCAGTGAGGTTAATATTTAACACACAGCCCTGTTTTACTGTGATTTAGACCAAGAAGCAGACACAGGCGTAAAAAGCTGTAATAAATAAGAATTATCCTGGGGTGAAAAATGTGGGAACCTGCATAAATGAGAAGTTAAAGACGCAGCAGGTGATTTAGAAATAGTTTCCACATTTAAAACTTGTTTCAGACAGGATTAGTTTCACCTGGGGGACTTCTGTTAATTTGTTATAATTGTGAAGGACTTTTGTATGTTTAATCCCATTTAAATCAAACGTCCATGATTTGTGAAACAAAAAATCACAGGCTAATCACAGTCCATATTTCAGGACACACAGTAGTCCTCTGACAAGACTAATCCACATTTCAGGTGGTGTTATTTTTCTTTCAGGTGTCTGCAGGAATTTAATTTTGTGCTGCACACCGTCGTGCGCTGCCAATTTGACAATTTGGTAGACCGTCTGCGCAGAGATGGGTGTGACTGCGCGCCAGGGGGAGTTGACGGTGCACCAGGGGGAGGTGTCAGCAGATTCATGTTGGCGCAGTGACAATTTCGTGTCAAAAACAGTGCAGAAAGTGCGCTGAAAGCTTGCCAGCTCCAACCTGGTCTATCCTCTGCGCAAAGAGGAGCGCACCCTCCGCAGCTGTAATTTGGTGACAGGCGCACATGTGCGCTCACGTCAACAAAGCCTCAGAGGCAGGTTTCCAGAGTGTCAGGCACATTTTAATGCAATAAACAATCACAGCAATCACTATTTAATGTAACTGTCTGAACCAGCATATACATTTATATCTATATTAACTGTCCCGTCCCATCTGATGTCAGATTAAAGCCGTTTGTCATAATGGAAAGTTAACCTGACAGCAGCTGGAAGTTTGATGCACATCTTACAATTAAACAATAAACAGCCTTAACATCTGATACTGAGTATATATCTGGCTTCTCTCATTTCATTTACTTCAAAGAAAAGAGGGAGAGAAAAGACGAAGAAAAAAAGGGACAAAATAAATGTATGTCACTCAGGATTTACCTGTGATTTCCCATATGCCTCTGTTTTAGTCTTTATTTTTAACGTGATCTAAAAAGATGGAGTACATTATTGTAAGGAGGATGAGGCGGAGACACCAGGAGAGTATACAGTATATCACCAAAGGTTCTGCTATTTGGCGATGACAAACCAGGAGTGCAGGTGGATCAAAAGTATTCTGAATGGATAAGCCAGCTGTGTAACTGTCTCTTCATTTTGTACTCCTGTTAATGACAAAAGAACAGATTAAATCTGTCCCGGGAGCTGGCCCACGCGGTGACGCGCTTCGTGTCCTCCGATGTTCCCCACTGTGCATTCTCCTGCTGCAGGGACAGCAGCTCTGACCGTCTCCACTACCAGGTCTTTCCAGCACACTGTTTCCGCATGCTGGAGATCATTCAGACCAATCAGACGCTGCGCCTCGGATGCAGCGCATTTAAAGGCGAGGGGAGGTGCTCATTTGATTGGTGAAAACAGCGCTCGGCTGTGTTAAACCCACTCACGGCTTTTCTCCTCCCTCTCTGCCATTTGCGCGGAGGGAGGTGTGGAAGCGCTCCTCTGCGCCTTTCTGCACCTTGACTGCGCCTCTCTTGGCACTGCAGGAAACTTGCAAAATGATCACACCCTGTCCGCGCGGTGAAGGCCGGCGCAGGGCAGCTGTGCCTGCGCTTGCGCCTGGTCCACGTAATTAGAGCCCTGAGACAGCATTTGAAATTCTACAAAAGGCTTTCACAGCACTTTGGATAGAGCTTTAACTGGAAAGAGACTTGTCATGCACCTCTTTGTCATTGTTAAATTTAAATTTATAGATGTTGGGTCTGCAGGAATTTTTTGTCACTTGTTAGTAAACACATCATCCAAACTAGGCTCCTTTGTGACTATGTGAACACACTCACTTGCCAAGCAACCACCTGTAGCATCCCATTTCTCTGTGGGAGAGACTTGAGAGCTGTGCACCTGACTTGGCATGTTAGCTCCAGCTAATCACCGGTATTGACTCATAACTGGTTTGTAGAAAGCCAACTCCTGTAGCTCTTTGTTCCCTGCTGCTCTCCAAGTGCCTAAAAGCGACTGAAAGTCAAGCCAAACTGCACTCTTGATTAGAAACAGCTCTATCTGTTAGAAGTTTTGTTTTACTTTGGTTGTGTTTTTCTTCCTACGTGCTACCTCCCCTATTGTAGCTGCTCTGATTAGCTTCTACTCACAACCATCAACATACAAAGTCACTTTGTTCTGGGTGTGCTGTGATTGGCTAATCTTACTACGCCCAGAAATGTCCTGACACAGCCAAACATCAACATACAGGCTGAGGAGGGGGTTGAGGCAGACTCAGACACTGACACTCATTTATAGAGGCCTTTACAAGGCAATTGAGCAGGATTCGTTTTGTAAAAGTTGACATTTTATTTTTAAGAAAAATCCTACAGACTCTACCTTTAATGAAGCTGCAATTAGAAAAAAAAAAAACAAAACAAAACAAATACACAAACAAAATAAACAAAAAAAGAACAGTTATTTTTTTTAGCACGCTCTGTGTATTATACAGTAAGCTATCAAATGCTTAATACTAACGAAAACATACAGTGAACTGTTTGTACAGCTCCATAACCCAGAATGTCTACCAACAATATTAGCTTATGATAATACACAAGATTAAATCAACAACTAAAAGCAGTAGTGAGGCCCAGATGAGTCACTCTAGGGTGGTTTTTACGGTCCCACTACTACATTTACCCTCTGATCTCACCTGCCAGTCACAACACCATGGTACACCAGCCCCACCCTCCTCAACACACTGACTCTCTGATTTACATTCATTACGACCAAGCTAAGGCTAGGCTGTGTTAGCGTTTGCCTACTTCAGAGAAGTTGACTTCCCAGGTCAAGCAGCAAAGATTTGAAGCGTCCACTTCTTCTCAATCTGTGTTTGAACAGCAGTAAAAGCTTCATGTGCAGCAGCACTTTTCATTCAACTTCAAAGTCTTCTGTGTACTCAGTCAGGTGGCTGTAATGAATGTAAATCAGAGAGTCCAGGGCAGATGTACAATGGTACTGTGATTGACAGGTGAGAGCAGAGAGTGGATGGAGTGGTAGGACCATGAAACTATCTCAGAGTGACTCATCTGGGTTACAATAGGTTATTAGATTAGGTCAGGGGTCAGCAACCTGCATCTGGAGCCTTAAAGGGCAACTCAGTTTTTTTGACACCTGGACCTTATTTATAGGTGTGTGCATGCTCATATACTCACTCAGACAAACATGGTGCAGCTTGGAGTCCTTCAGAAGTTATTTAGATCCAACCCATTTTAGCCGCACTTAGCGGGGGCCACGGCAAGGGAGCTTCAGCGCGGGACATAATCTCTGCAAAATCGCTCATTTTAGCTATATTTTTTCATCCATCACCAGTTATCATAAAGTCAGCTCGTCTACCGTCTTCAGACTACGACTTCTGGTGGTGCGCTTGTGGACTGTGTTCACCTATGGCAACAGAAGAGGAGTGTGTTTGTGATAACGATGGATAGCGATGGATGAAAAAATATAGCGAAATGAGCGATTTTGCAGAGATTATGTCCCGTGCTGAAGCTCCCTTGCCGTGGCCCCCGCTAAGTGCGGCTAAAATCAGCTGGATCTAAATAACTTCTGAAGGACTCCGAGCTGCACAATGTTTGTCTGAGTGAGTATATGAGCATGCACACACCTAAAAATAAGGTCCAGGTGTCAAAAAAAAAAACGGAGTTGCCCTTTAAACAGCTCTTTGACTCCTTTGCCTGGCTCCCTGTAGCTTTAAAAGGTATTACTGATCTAAAAAAACTTTTCTTACACAGGGCACTGATGAGAAACAGTATTTAAAATCAATAAAATCATGATTTAACATTTTGTTGGACTAAATATGCATCTAGCAATAAAGCCGTTCCTCTACCTCACCTCCTATGACATCACCAGCCCAGCAACTTCCCCTGCACCTGTAGCTAACCTCACGTTTTACTCCCCTGGTAAGATAACTGAATCTACAAAAAGACAAATCTGGAAGAAAATAGAGATTTTAATTCTATGAGGCAAGAAATTAGCATGACTAATGGATGTTGCCAAAATCAAAGATTCTTTTCATAGTTCTGAGTTTAAAAAAAAAAACAAAACTCTTAGTTGGACAACTAATCAACACATTTTAACTTTGTATGACATCTTATACACTGTCTTGTCTTTATTGTGAAGGTAAAGTAGATTTTGTGACTCTGGCATGACTTAGATCCAGGTGAAATGAAGCAAAGTGGCTCCTTTGATAGTACATATTGCTGACCCCTGGATTAGGTAATAAATGGTGATTCAGAGTTTATGTCATGTATGGCCAGAAGTTGTGAAAGCTACCTGCAAAATAACATTCCTCCAACAAGTGCTGAGCAAAACACAAGGTTCTCCATGTTGCTTTTTGGTAGGCTTTAGGAAAAAAAGAAAAAAAGGGCACAGGGCTTTATTTATTGTTGCCTAGCAACCATTAACTCATACAGAAACCGCAAAATGAATTTCTCCTGCTGTTGAAAATTAAGAATGGGCTCAGCAGGAACAGCTTTTTCTTTTTGTGTTGTAGCTTTTAAATTTAAATGTCATAAAATGTATGCGACACATCCACGTTTGCAATGCACATTTTGTTGAAAGTTCACTGCATGTGGACATCTTGTTCTTTTAAGACTGTACCAAAGATCTCTGGGTAATCCTAATCATGTGCCAATGTTACCTAAGATCTGAGTGGTTTCAAACCATCAAATACAACAGCTGGAGAAGAAGGCCCAGAGCTTAAAATGTGACACTCAAGGTGAGGCTCCTGGACACAGTCATCTGTGGACAGGCTCTTTCACATCATTTTTATGTCCCAGTAAAATCAGGCAGTGCACCACTAAAGGGTCAGTGCTATCTAGTGATTTCTAATGACTGCAGAGGACATCTGTGTTTTTGATCTCATGTCTGCAATTTGTAGAGAAACTTTAAGAGAAAATCACCTTCCATAAATCTGGACTCAGAGGTGCTCTTACAGTATTACACCAATCTGAATCTGCTTCTCTGTCATTTCAAGTGTAATTTTTTTAAAGGAATTTAGAAAAAAAAGGAAAACAATAAGAGCTGCTTTGGACGTTGTAGGGTTTGGAAGCTGTTTAGATGCAAATGCAGCAGAATGATTTCACTAAACAATATGGAGACTCTCTAAGTAATGCTATGTTGATGAGTGGTGATGAATAATTCAAGGATGGAAATAAAAACATCATGAACAATGAAAACAAGCATCTCTTTTCTGTCACTTACAGGATATAATAGGGTGGGTTATAAAATATGCATTAGAACATTAACTAGAACAGCAGAAAGTTCAGACGGCTTCATGTGTGTCTAAAAACACAGATAATAACAGGAATCTTTCCCCGTCTTCCTCTGGGTGCAACAGTTTCACTGTTACATGTTATCTCATGGTATGTGATCATATCAATGAATTAACTAACCAAAAAAAAAAAAAAAAAAGGAAAGAAAGAAAAAAAAAGAAAATTGTATAATCTGATAGTTAACAGAGTTAGTGTTTGGTTTTTCATTGCTGGTTGAAGTAAGTTATCAGGATTAAATGGTGGGGAGAGCTAACTTAGGAGCTCATTTCATTTTAATTTATCCTTAACCATCACAGATTGCCTCTGTTTTTTTCTAGCTCTGGGGTTGATGGAAGCCCATCCATAGAAAGAGCAAACAGAGGTCAAATCATGGTTGACATGATTTGCAGCATGATTGAATTATCTTTTTTTTTTTTTTTTTTTTTTTGCAAGAGCAATTTAAAAACTTGAAATATGATCGTAACTTCAATTGATTATTGACATAAATCTCTTTTTTTTCACATCATATTTATTTTTCAGATCTTATTTATTTATTTATTTATTTATTTATTACTATACTTTTAAACTTTACTGATTATCTGAAAATGTTTACCAGTTCCTGGTTAGTCTTAGTTTCACTGTTAACACTAAAATAAACATAAGCTTCCCACTGGCTTACTTCATTAGTATTAACTTAAAAATAAATAAATAAATAAATAAAAATAAATGATAAAAAAGTAAAATCTTTTGTTGTGATTGCAAAAAGTAACACTATGTTTCTGACAAATTAAAATAAATAAATAAATAAATAAATAAATAAATAAATAAATAAATAAATTGGGAAAAAAAGAAGAAAAAAAAAGCGAAATAAGTTTGGAAAAAGTATCTGAATTATTTATAATGTTAAAGTTGACCCTTTTTCAATCTGTCATTAAGAAGCTGAGAAAGTAAGTTTTGAAACTTCAGTACGTTGAGTCGAGGTCAGACAAATTATTTCCAGGAAGTGCAGAAACCTAAACAAGGATTGTTACTCAACCAAACATGTGGCTGTTGACTGGGCTGTCAGCTGTCCTTGCATGCAGACATCTGTCTACATAGATAAAGAAATAATCAGCAGGTTACAAATTGTGTCTGCTTTTCGTCTCCATGTGGACTGTTTCCTCTAAGGCCTGTTGAGTATGACAGGTCAGAACCACTCAAACTCTAAATGTACTGCATGGACAAAACAAAATACTCCAATTCTAAAAGAGGAGGGTATTGTGCTTATTGTCGACTTTCTGTGTCCTTCTGGTGCCCCTGTTGTATCTTTGCATGATTTATAGCTACAAAAATAAGAAAAAAAAAAAGTATTTCCCACACACTGGTGTTTAGTAAAACCTATATTCCAGCTTCTATCTGGCACACTTTATTTTAGCTGCTGTCTCTTTAAGACTCCCCCACAAACCCCCTTCCCTCTGATTGGCCAGCCATCTGATTAACATAAGGAAGTTGGGTTAATTTTGTAATTGAGCACTTTTTCAGTGCCAAACATGACTTTTTTTCATCAACTAAGTGAAGTAATTTTGGCACAATAGACCCAAACTGGTCTAATTGCTGTTTAATGTCAAACTGTTTTCCAAAAGCTTTCATCTAAGTGTCTGACTCAGAGTTATCCGTTAATTATCCACAACCAGACTCCTTTATTTTAACACTCAAAGCGGATATTAGTAACTTATCCGTGGCGCTCTCAGATGCTGGAGGATTAGTCATGACTCAACCCAACTGTTGCATCGTGGGAGGCTCAGACAGCTGCAGCCGCCAACAGACGCTGAGCATGGAAACCTTTTGTACAACCAAGCACACAGATGTTTTAAAACCTGTAACCACTTCACATATCTGCAGTATTGTTGCTACTCAGCTGGTTCTGATCAGAAAATGTTGCAGATTTTGCTGTTGTTCCTGAAATAACGTGATGCTGCCACTCTCCCATTCAGTCACTGGATGATTGATGAGAATAGATTTGAGGAGCTGAGTCTCTTTTCTGTCTCGGTGTTGTTAGATATTCCCCAAGCACTTGAAGATGCTACACATCAGTGGTTATCTTTTGAAAAGTTTTGAAGTATTTCGACTGTCTCTGTCCTCATTTTCCCTCCTGTGCTCGTGAGGACAGTCTGCAAGTTTTTCACATCTACAGTTTTAAGAGACACACTTTATCTTTCCTGACAGCTATCAGCTTCTTTTAATAGTATGCTTATTCTTAGAACATCATAATTATTGTGAATCTAAAGAGCATTTCCTGTATTTTAGACATGGATGTAAAGTAATAGAATACTTTCTGTAGATGTCTGATAAAAAGTTTCTGTGACACTGATGAGAACAGAAGCAGATTTTGTTCCTAAAGTTTCTAAGTGATCGTATAAAAGTCTCCCTTTTAGATATATGCCTGATCATAATCCAGTGCCAAAATTGGTTGTTTCCAAACACTATTTCTTGACAACACCACACCAGCAGATAAAGTTTAGCAGTGAGAGAAGAGATCTGTGTTTCCTCTGCTAAAAACAATTTATTGTATTTATTTTGTGATAATGGTGGACACTGGAGCCTAACTGTCAGACAGAAAGAGGACAGAAGACAGACAGACAGAAAGAGCAGAAGAAAGATAAATGGGAGAGTGACAGAGCACAAACTAAAGGCTAAAACACTGGTTTAACTGTTTGTGGTAATGTTGATTCCGACCCACATGTGCTCTGTTCTAACTTGAGAGTCTATCAATAAAATAAAGAAAGAGGTTACTTCAGCTCTGCTAATGTAACCACTCTAGTGAGGTTGGAGTTGGTATGTGAGCAGTGGTAGGACATAACCAGAGTTCTGCATGTGTTGTTGCATGTCAGTGGCACGTGTCAGAGCACCGGGCTGTGAGACACGCTAAATAGAGCTGGCTACTAAACTATGTTACGGACTGAGTTTACAAAGTTTGTTTCATGTTTTAAACAGCAGCACTACATAACTACAAGTGCATACATTAGCTTGTTGCTTTTCATCCTGGGTAAAGTTAAAGAAAAAATAATATTAAAGGGGAGATCTGTTTTCCGTCCATTTGCGTCAAACAAATCCATGCCCTGGCAACAGACGCAACCTTTGAACAGTTGGTTCTAACGCTCATGGGAAACAGAGTCTTTATCCCAGAAAAACAGTAGCTCTTCCAGATAGTCCTCGCAGCCCCTTTAATCAGAGCAGATGCATTTGAGTTTGAGTAAAACAAGTAGGTGTTAGTGAAGTCAGACTATGGAAAAATATAATTGTTTACCCACCTGGAGCACTCAACTCCAACATTTTTTTTTTTCATCTCATTGTCTGGAAGTAGGGTTAAAATTGCATTTTCAAGTAGCCATTTAACAAAAAAAAAAAAAAATAGAAAAAAAGAAAAGAAAAAGAAAGAAAAAAAAAACATAACAAAACAAAATTAAGACAACAGAGCCAGCAGATATACAAAGGCTGGCCGCATACTACACTAGAAGTGCCTACTACTGAAATTCAGTCTGTAGTAGTGAGTATGCGAAAACTTGCTAAATCTGCCGTATGCCAAAAATCCCTGGATGTTCTACTGATCCAGGATCATTTCTCAGTATGGAATAGACCAGTCTACCTGGCATAGTGTTTCCCACAATGCATGGCGCTAACGTTCACTATGCAGGTGGCAGATTTTGTTGAATTACCACCAACTACTGGAATGAGTTGCCATTACAACTACAATACAACTATACTAACGTTAGACGGTCTGTAAGATTTCAGTTTTACGACAGGTTATTACGTCAACAAATTCATTAAAGCCCATAAAAAACACTAATTCCAGTTTTGAAAGCTGATGTGGATTATATAGAAGTGTTTTTCCATCAGCTGTAAAAATAAAAATCCCTTCCAGATTTATTTGCAGTAAATGGTTTAACTTTTGGTGTATGACTAAAAATTAAAGTATGATAACCTTCTATGCAAAGATCTACCCAAAGTTTGTGTTGTACATTTATAAAGGCAAAAAAAATAAAAATATAAAAAAATCCGTCACCTATAGTTCTATTTTCTGAAACTGAAAACCTGAGTAGTATACTACAAAAAAATAAACCCAACAGAACAGTCAGACTACATACTACATGCAAAAGCAGTAGGTAGTATGTAGTGCCTACTACATATTACATTCACATGTAGTATGCAGTAGGTGGTTTGGGAAACAGTCAGGCAGTTTTTGGTTAACCAAGTGAAGTGTAGCTAATGCTAGCTGAGCTAGCATCTCCACTTCTCTTTTCTCTAACCAAACACAGCTGACATTCAACTTAACCTCCGATTTCTAGGTCAAAATCCAGAGGACTCTTCTTTTTCACTCATTTCACTCCAAAGAAATACATGTCGGACTTTTTGCTTTTAGTCCACTGGAGAGGCACCTGGAGGCACTTTTTCCTTCTTCTCCTCCTTTTTAAAAAAAAAAAAAAAAAAAGTTTTATTGACTTGAGGCCATTCAGAGGTCGCATTTTTACATGTCCATTAGAAGAGCAGGTACATAAAAACAAAGTTTTATCTGTTTTTCCCTGAAAGGGCACTGGAGAAGGCCTTTTGTGATGTTTTATTTACAACAGGGAAATCCTAGACGGTGGTATTTTCTGACATGAAAGCATGAGAGGGGACAAGTCTACCTGAGAACACCAACCAGCCCATACTGTCTGATTCTGTGCTGGTTTTGTGTCTTTTCTTTGTACTGTGGTTGATTTCTGTCTTTTTTATGTCTTTGACCTTTCCTCCTTTCTTTGCTTTGTGTTTTCCTTGCTCTCTTTTACTGTTTTGCCGTAAATCAAAACTAAGCTTTTTTGTTTCTTCCTCAGAAGTTTCAAAGCGGAAACTTTTCTCTTCTAACAGCCGCACACGCTGTGCAATAAAGCCGCCCGGAGCTCAGGTTGTGTTATCAGAGTGACACAGCAGTTCCTCTCTGGGAGGGCAGCAAAGTTAAGCTTGTAAACAGAGGAACTGGGAGGACGACGTTAAGTGCAGAGAAAAATCAGATTTGGCCTGGTGTAAATCTGAGCTTGGTTCCTATTTTCTTTCTGTTATCCGCTTCCTGGCTTGTGTTATCAGACGTGGCTCACCCTATTTTAGGCTTCAGAGCCCTCGTGTCGTTTCCCACAGGCTGTTAGAGCACATATGGCTCTACAGAAACACTGCTGAGGGCGAGATTACCAATTCATCGCTTTGTTGCGGGGGCTTACCTCCGGGACCCTTGACGTGCTCTCCTCTCCGCTCAGGTGCGTGTTAAAAAAGAAATCAGCTGCAGACGACATGACTGGTTTGAGGGCGAGGTTAATAATTCACTGCTTTGTTGAATCACCTGCATGGGATTGCATGCACTTTGCAAAAAAAAGAGGCTGAAAATAGGTAGAGCCAGTGTGTGGGCACCTTCAGAAATCCCCTGGCGTTCAGCGGAGCTGCTGACTGACACACATACACATTACAGAAAGAGTTAGCAGCAGGTGTGCCAGTGGGTTTATCAAATGGGTGCTCTCCATTATGAAGGAGACACGACGTAGCTCAATTATAAAACCACTGAACCTCTGGGAGGGTGAATCTCACAATGTGACTCATCCTGTGCGCTCAGAGGAGCTGGCTCTCAAACACGGCTGGAGGGGAGAGCTGATAGTGGAGGGCTAAGATTGTTAAAGCTGCATTAGGTACACTAAATTACACACCGCCGGCTCCAAAATGGCAGCAAGACAACTATTTCCCTCATGTTAGCCAAATATCCTATATCCAATTTCTACTTGCACAGAATGTTTCAGGTTGGTTTATTTTCTCCTGCAGGAGAAAGAGTTTCTTTTCAGCGCCCGGGGTGTAATCTGGTGGATCAGGAGAAATCTTGGTGCTGTTCTGAAGTTTCAGGATGACTTTGCTGAAATGAGATGGCAAACACACGAGAAAAACTCAACAGGATGATAGAAGAGGTACAACATCATTACTGAGTGAAAGAGACGAGAACATTGAGAAAGAAGTGATGTTTCTGGACCCTGAAGGGTTCTGTCAGGTATGTTTAAACCTGTAAGGAAAGACTCTGTAGGAAGAAAAAAGACTCTGTAAAGTCTTTTAACTTGTTGGTCAGCCTGTCTACAACACACACTCCAACAAACTCAAATCTTACTGAGTGTAGTCATCTAAGTTTAACTCAGATTATCTTCTTACTCTCAATGCAGGCAACACTTGGTACGTTTACATTCAGCTTAGAAATTGGACTGTGAGCTTAGTCAGCACAAGATAGGACTATTGAGATGCATCTGAAAAGCTTAGTCAAACTAAGAATGGACTGAGCACAGCTCCACTGACTCATGCAGATAATGTGACGGCTATCGGACTGCGGTTTGAATTCGGCAGGTCCCGGTATGCCTTGTTGTTCAGCGTATGCAAATGTCTCCTGGAAAAAGAAGTAGAAGACCATGATAAATAGGGTCACTGCGCTGCAACACAACACACACAACGTAATGTCATGTACATAACACACATAATAGGTAAGAAACATAGAGGGCTACAGCTGCATCCATCTCAGCTATTGTCGTTAGAATGTTACTTCATCTTCAGGTGAACCAAGACTAATTCGATATGCCCACAGCTCCCACCTATCAAAGCAGAGTGAGACTTTCCCTACCAAGAGTCTGATTCTCTTTTCTGTATGTACACACAGACAAGACCACTGTGGCTTTAAGATCTAACTATGACCTTAGTTGGACCCCTGCGTACATGTAATCCATAGACTATATAGAATACGGATGTAGTCTCCATGACGCCACCCATCTCTTCCTGATAGGTGGCGGGGGCCATATTGGATATGACAGGGTTTTGAACTTCCTTTTTAACAGCCCATCAGTCACATGAGCTGAGCTGTGCTTCTGATTGGACAAACTTGGGATTTTAATATCTTGTAAACCACTGATATAGAAAAAAACAATCACAATGTGTGCAGATAGTGAAATTAGTGTTTCAAACCCAAGCTGTTGTTCTCAACTAGGCTGTAAATATGTTTTTTTTAATGCTATAAAGTCTGATCTTTGGCTTGGAGTGTCAGCTTCAAGCAGAAAATCAACACACAATAACTCTAACACTTCTGCATTGGCTCCATTTTGCCCTTTTTTTAAATTTAGGTCTGCAGCTGGACTCTCATCTTTTATGGGTTTTATTTACTCTAAACATCAAATTTTGTAGCGTTACAATGTATTAAGGTAGGGTGACCAAGCGTCCTCTTTTGCCCGGACATGTCCACTTTTTACGTCCTGTCCGGGGTGTCCGGGCGGGTTTAATAAATTCACGAAAATGTCCGGTGTTCACTGATTTTCAAAGGACCATTACGCGCGTCCGTAAATTGACAGGCGCTTGCAAACAATACTATGATGCGCATCACTTACCGAGAGGCTGCCTGGTGGGCAGGTCTGCTCTGCGCGTGCACACACACATAGAGAGTGAGAGGGTCAGAGAGAAGGTGAGAGAGAGAGAGAGACATAGACGAAGAGCGGAGAAGACAGGGGGCTGTTTAGACAGTGGAGCTGTATTGCACGGAAGACGCCTAAGCATAAGTGCAGCTTCACAGATGAACTGCAAAAAAAAAATTCCGACATACCGTACCGGTCGGGACAAATGGGATGCGGAGTGTACCGTGTGCAAAGCTGGCACATATGTCTCACTGTCCAATAAAGGTGCTGGAGATCTCAAAGCTCACATGGACACCGAAAAACATAAAAAAGCTGTGTGAGGTGAGAGTTCTTCTGCAAAGTTGACTGAGTTCTTTGTTAGACCTGGGCAAACAGAGGTTGCTGTAAATGCAGTGGAGGGTGCAATGGCATTTCATATTGTAAAACACCTCAACAGCTACAGGTCCATGGATTGCACCAGTGCCTTGCTAAAAAAGACATTTCCTGACTCTGACATTGCTAAAAAGTTTAGTAGTGCTCGCACCAAGACTGAAGCCATTGTCCATGGTGTTATTAGGGATGGGTACCTTTCACATTTGAAACGATATGGTATCAATGCCCGGTACCTGGCAATCGGTACCGGTACTCAACGGTACAAATTTTCGGTACTTTTTTGTAGTTATGTAGTAAAAAATATCAATTTTTTAAACTATATATATATATATATATATATATATATATATATATATATATATATATATATATATATATATATATATATATATATATTGTGCTTCGAGGCCAGTGCCGTTGTCCTCCTTTTTGGAAATCAAAATATGGTCACCCTAATTAAGGTGTCATTTTTGGTTGTTTGTTAGGATAAGAATTTCACGTGTACCTGTCAGGTTAGTGCCTCTTTCGTGCATCTTTGGGTATGTCTATAATTAAGTCAGTTCTTTGAAAGGTATTACACTACAAAAACTTACACCAAGCAGGTGTTTTCACCTAATTTCTGTGGGAATTTCTGGTTGGAGCTGATAGAAAGGCAACAGTAACTCAAATAACCACTGGTTAAAACCGAGGTCTGCAGAAGAGCATCTCTGAATGCACAACATGTCCGGTATCTGTGGGAATATTTTGTCTGATATTTTCAGCCACTTGTAATCCACTCTCAGTCAGACTAAGTGTTTGCTAGGCATGCAGGCTTCTGGCTTATAATAGGAATCAACATACTGATATGATTTTTTTAGATTGCCATAAAAACAAACAAAAAAAAGTGTAACTTCAACATTGAATTTATTGAACAAAAATAAACCACATATTTCATCATGATTCTTTCAGGCTTACGTAGATTTTATCTAATATTCCTTAAGAAAAAAAAATCTCTTTATAAATATAAAAAGAGGTTTCATTGTAAATAGAAATAAATTTATAAGTAAGACATAAAAAAAAAAAAAAAAAAAAAAACTTCTGTTGAGCACTGAAATGAGATTCCTCTTGAAGGTTTTCAGCTGAGTGCATGACAAGCTGGAGGTAAAAAAAAATGCTTTTGACGCTATAGAAGGCAGCTAAAGAAAAGTTCCTTTTTTTTTCATCAAAGAGACAAAAACAGGCACATTTTTTTTCTCCACATTCTTCTGGGTAACACAAAATAAATATGCTGAATACAAACAGAATGCCCTTGGCTTGGCAACGAAACCAGCCTGACAAAAGCGCCTTTTGTTGCGGGGAGGAACAACCTAAAGGGAGATTGTGATTTCAGCATTGAAATATGTTATGGCTGTCAGCTAATCCATTCAATAAATCCTATTTAAGAAAATATAATTGATTCGTTTTGAGACACAATTCCAGCCGCAGGCATGTGTTAAATCAATGCCACAGACTGACTGGTGAGCACAAAGGCCCATTCATGGTCAAGCAGCCAGACCCAACACCCACTCTTATATAAGAGGAGGAAGTGCAGGCCTTCCCCGCTCGGGAATGGAAAAAAGCTTTATTTATATCCTCATTGGAATACCAGGAAGATAAAGACTAATCTTTACAAGTGCATTCATCTGGTCGGATGTTTAAAATTTTAATCAGGGACAACCTTGCTCGTTCACTTGAAACTTTACAAATTATTTATAATCCTGCACATGAAGCAGCAAGTGTGGACTGAATAACAGGATAAGAGGTGCCTCCTTTCCTCTTACACAGCCTCAAACTACAGGTATAAACTGTTCCTCACCTTTATATCTACAGTATCAATCCCTCTTACTCTCTTTATGACATGAGGCTGCTGTTAAAGCTGGTGATGCTGTTAAGACTGGGAGGTAGAGGGTCCCGCACTGTGATAGGATGAGTGATTTGGAGGAGGAGGCAGAAGCTGCAGTGCTACTGGATAAATGTGATCAGGTGAAGAATTAACAAAGATAAGAACAAACTTGTGGAGAAGAGGTCACAACACAGAGATAATTCCTCCTTAAAGACTGTGTGGTGCACTTTTTTAAGGCTTTAAACCATCCCTCTGGTATTCCATGGTATTTTACACAATTTATAGCTGAATAAAAATCTCTATTTCTCTCACTGGTGTTTTGGAAAACCCTTAATTCGGTCTCTTTCTGAAAAACTGTGTTTTAGCTGCTGTCTCTTTAAGGCTCCTCTCTGATTGGCCGGCTCTCTTAAGGCCTGTCAGCTATGTGCAGACCTTGGTGTTTTAGGCCCCTGCTCCTCCAATGTGTCATGAAACTATTAGGAGATGTTTTTGTGATGACCTCGTCATTTCACAAAGAACCAAGCAAATCTGAGGACACTATTTTCAGAACTCATTTATTTGGGTGTGAATTGCTGCCATGCCAGAAAAACAAAACAAAAACAAACAAACAAACAAAAAAACAGAACAGGGGCCTGTTACAAAGCTGGATTAGCTCTCAGAGAGATAATTCCAGAATAAGTTTTGGGTTTTCCGTACTACAAATGTGGATCTCTTTTTATCCAGACACGTTGCCCCGGTAACTGATGCTGAACGCCAAACCTGGTCCGGAGCAGGTTAAGTTCCAGGATAAGAGCTCACGGGGTGTGACAGACCGCCCGCTGACCAATCAGTTCTCTCAGGCGAGCATAAAAGACCGCTCAGTCACCAATTTGCTCAGCCGGACTGAAGTCCTCCGGCGTGGGACCACCCCGTCTTTTTGGCCCAACATTTTTTCTTATGGGCTGTGAACAAACAATATCTTATTGATCATCATAACTGAGACATTGTCAGGGAAAAGTAGAAATGTGTGCAAATGGAATCTTTTATACTGAGCACTTTGAAGGATGTTTTTATATTTTTATTTGCTCCCATGTCATTTTTTCCCCACTGCTATTGCATCTGCAATACAAACTGCCTATAATGAGCATTTTCCTTGGGATTTGTAGGAAAGTGGACTCTTTCTAATTATGAGGTTGGATATGTTGCTGATCACACACACTGACTGACAACATGAATGAATAAGGACCTAACTGGCCGTGTCGTCACATGATGAGATAGGTCTATTAAAATCAGCATTTTGGGAATTTACGCATTCACAGAGTCGGCGATTTTTTGCAGCAATCCCTCCGGCTTCTCACGGCCGCAGTCATGTTGCTCCTGGCCTGAATAATACTGCGGTACTCCTCGTATTTTTGCAGGATTATTTGTTGCTCCTCCGCTGTAAAGTAGGCTGCTCTCTTCTCCATTGTGGAAAATGCTCCGGGGCCGCTAACCACGCCCATTTTATGTGTGCGCGCACAGATCCCAGCCGGATTCACTTATCGAGTTGATAACGAGCTTCGTAGTACAGCAGATCTGGATGACGGAGATCCAGTGAAGCTCTGCGAGTTGTTACAGAGTTATCCTGGATGACTCAATCCAGCTTCATAGTACAGGCCCCAGGACAGGACAAAAACAACAACAACAACAACAACAACAACAACAACAACAAAAACAACAACAACAACAACGTTAGCACCACATTCTTTCAAAATATTGAATTTTCTCATCTCATGATACTTACTTACGTCATTAATGTGGTAAAAAGCAAATACTGTTGACTGCTGCTGTCTTGGCCAGGACACACACCACAATTTTAACCTTACAGTTTATCCATGTTAAAAATAAGGGAAAGTATGATGCCCCCACTTTAAGGGCTTCCTTCAATGTCAACGGGATGAAGATTGAAAGAGCACTTTAAAAACAACGCATCATAAATTCAGTATATACCAGCATTGTTCATTCAATGATTGCTTAAATTACCAATGAATTTAATTGCTTATTAAAAAAGATTTTCAGAAACAGAATGTTTTTTTTTTCTTGTTTCCACCCCCCTCCACCCCTCCTGAATTTTAACCAAACTGAATTTCAGCAATAGTGGATTTTTCCCTCTTTTTATATCACATGATCCCACAATGCAACAAAATTATGTTCACCAAAACTTGTCACTATATTCTCCTCACCATCATCCTACTGGGCCCCTAATCTACCTTCCATATTTGTTCACTTTAAGGTAGAACTAGCTTTGTTGAAATATAAAGACGTGTCTGTTCACACAGATGTAAATTTGACCTGTGATTAGTATTTGAATACACACCTGTGATTGGACAGGAGGCCGACACGTCTATGTTTACCTGGCTCTTGAATTCTTGATAAACAGCCAATGATTCCTGAGGGGGCTTCTCCCAGCTGTATCACTGTTTCTACCCTGCTGCTGAGGAAAAGCATCTCGTAAGAGGAAAACATGAACGCCCAGGGGAAACTTTTCCAGCAGAGTGATGAATTGATGATCCAGCCCCCTGATGATATCTGTTTAATGGAGGTTGCCCGTTCGACAGCTTCTCTTGACCCTTGAATCTTCTTGGGATAGGTTTGTGAAGAAGCGCAGTTTGAGGCCCTATCCTCTGAGCTGCTCTGCATTAATCCTTCAACAACTTAAAACATCTGACTGTAGCGCCGCTGAGGCGTTTTGAGAAGCAGCCAGGTGGTCCTGAGGGAGACAGCTTCAACAAAGCTCTGAATTAATAACCTCACCCTGTGTACCATCTATCCGTCCCGCTGCTCAGTTTACTCCCTCTCTCTGTTGCCCGATTCATGGCTTTAAAAGAGCAGAAAGTGCCCCTGAGGAGCGTGGATGGAAGCGGGGATTTGATGCTCTCGCCTCAGGTGCTGTGTCTGTGAGAAGCTGCCTGTTTGATTATGCCTGGGATGCACCTGCTCTTAACCTCATTTCCTTTAACATCTGTCTCAGGCCTCTGAGTTAACGACACAATCATGTGTGATTATGACCCTCTTTACACCTGGCTGTGCTGTCACCTGGCTGATAAAAGATACAGTTCATGTGTGAAGGATATTGTCACAGTGTCCGGGCTTCAGGAGCCAGAGATGAATTCCTGAGGGAGGCTGTGAGAGGAGAGCTGCTGTCACTCAGATAGCAGAGCCTCTCATGATAACCAAAACACTCCAACAGGGCCTCTCTGCCTCAGTCAATATTATGTTTGATGCACTTTTTCAGCAGCTGTAACTTATGTGTTACCATTTTAAAGAGTGTTCTCTGTTATTTACATTTCAAAGTGAGCCAAGAAAATATCCCCCACACTATTACACCACCAGCAGCAGCCTGAACCGTTGATACAAGGCCGGATGGATCCATGCTTTCATGTTGTTGACGCCAAATTCTGACCCTACCATCTGAATGCGGAGCAGAAATCCAGACTCACGAGACCAGGCAACGGGTCTGGCTTTTTCAATATGGCACCACTTTTACAGGTACACTGTTCAACCAATCACATGGCAGCAAGACCTTCTCTACACACACAACACGTCCAACCTTGAGGCAGATGGGCTACAGCAGCAGAAGACCACACCAGGTGACCCTCCTGTCAGCTAAGAACAGGAAACTGAGGCTACAATTCACACAGCAACACCAAAACTGGACAATAGAAGATTGGAAAAACGTTGCCTGGTCTGATGAGTCTGGATTTCTGCTCCACATTCAGATGTTAGACTCAGAACTTGGTGTCATCGACATAAAAGCAAGGATTCCATCCTGCCTTGTATTAACAGTTCAGGCTGCTGCTGCCTTTTCCATGACCCGAGTGACTTTGAAATACACTTATGCCCAAAGTGCAGATACTTGCTTCTTTCTTAAAATCATCAACAGTCTATTGGAAAGTGTCCTTGGATGATTTTTCATGCTTAGCTATGCAGTGAGAAATGGTTTAACTTCATTTCATTGCCTGGTTTTTGCTACCACCTTTTTTTGTGTTAGGTCTCAAAGAGATGCTGTGCACTTGATGTCCTAACATACCACACTTTCACAGCAAAGGGTTCATATTGCCTGATCTCCAGCCATCTCTGGCTATAAATCCATACCACATTTTCCAACTATGTTGGAAAGAATGACAGGATCTTGTTTTTTTTGCCTTGATAACACCACTAAATGGATGTGATTGCGAGCTAACAGACTGACGTCCCAAGAGATGCGGCGACACATTTGCAAGACACATTCATTCACTTCTACCGCCATGATTTAAATGTATTATTTAATGTCATTTGTTAAATTTTTATGTAAGAACATATAAAGTATGCTCAATTTCCAGTGAAGTGTTACATAGAATACAACACAATTTATTGTTTATTCATTTTGTCCTCTAATTTTTTATTTATTTATTTATTTTTCTTTGATTCCCATAAATAGCCTCACGTGCCAGCTATGGCACCCTTGCTCTGGGTTCCCTACCCCTGCATTACAGGATAATGGGGCTAATTTTTGTCCTGATCTCCCCCCTACGATCAGAACCAGCAAAGGCTCGGAGGTCGAAAACACCCATCATTGCTTCTTCCTGTTTGCCCATCATGTTTGTTTACACTGAAGTCACATTTTACCACCTGAGATTTGGAATATTGAGTGTGAAGAAGCTGATACTCTGCTGAAGACTGAAAGAATATATAGCCTATGTAAACATATTTTTATTGACAATACTATACAGATGTGCTTTTACTAACTTGGTTGTAAACATGTGCTTATTGTTGGGGTATGTATTGCAGGACACTTGAGGGGGGCTGGGGACTCCTGGGATTTTATGGAGCACCCAGAGTAGAGAGTGACCACAAGTGAAGTTAATGTTTATACCCAATAATAAAAAGAAGTAACTGTGTAACACTAATAACACAAGTCAGTAATTACTCTTTTAGAGTTGAGGTGTTTCAGTCGAAGTGAGGAAGGTAAACAATTAAAGGAAGGAAGGAAGCGAGATTTGTGTTTCTAACAGTTTCTCTACAGATAAGTGAGGGGGGCTGATCACCCACTTGATGAATGCCAGTCACAGACAGAGACAGAGGACGGCCAGCAGCCAATAAGATGGGGAGAACACCTGGAGAGCCAATAAGAAGACGACTGAACCTACATTCCTTAGAGAAACTCTGTTAGTGACTATATATTGGTGCTGAGAGAGAGAGTCAGGGTCAGTCTCATGAACTGTCTCTGCAACATGTAGGGAACAGGGAAATGAGGCTGCACCAGAGATCTCTGTAAATGCAGATTCTTGTCCTATTGTTAACAAATTTGTGTTTAACTGAGAACCAGGACGTCTCCTGATCCTTCCCCATCAATGAACTGCGCGGAAAGAGGTGAGAGGAGAATGGAGTCAGATTAATAATTTTAAGTTACTTTGGTCAGATTGATAGCATCACATCTTCAACAAGAAGTAGTTTAAGTATTTGAGAAATTTAGAGCTAAGACATTTTGAGTGACAAACTATCTGTGAGGTACCCTGTCAGGATCGCAGTGTGGGAAAATGACTGAGCGCACAGTGAGAGGTACCCTGCAAGGCAGTGTGGGAAAACAGTAGAAGTAACACTTAGATATATGTCATACACCTCACTTCATTTCCAACAAGACACAGTAAATGTGTGGTTTGCTCTGGAGTGAGCACCACACATTATAAAATCAGAAGAGAGATCTTGCGCGATCTGTCTTTTGCGAAGGTTTGAAGAATCCTGTAATGTGTGCCCGCCTTTAGAAAAGAGAGAAGTCTCTGTGCTGACATACCTGCGCTGCAAAGCCTCAATGGTGTCTCATAGCTCAATTAAAGCTTACATGTACATGATCCACCTCAGTCTCAAAGATTAAATTAAACATGTAAGCGTGGCAAGAATCAACACTGTGGGCTGAACAGGGATGACATTTAGGCATTGTGACATTAATTCAGGTCTCTTTTGAAATGAATACCACACATATTTTACTTTATATCAGCTTAAAGGATAAAGAGCTTGTGATTATGCTGCTTATGAGTGAGATATCTGAGCCTCTGTGACGTCACACGAAAATGTAAATGTCACAGACGTCATGGTGGGACCAAGTCTTCCATTGGGCAGACATAGAAGGCAGAGATGATCACCTTTAAGACAGTAGAAGCATGTAAAGCTCAGAGTTTACTCTCTGCCTTGTGCGGTTTTAAAATCTTACATTGACACTGATATTACACTATATCATGACTGACGTCCAGGACCACAGGTGTGACGACAGTTCAGCCTCATTACTCTTTCAGATAAATAAAAGTCAGGCCTTCACTTCGTCATTTTCCATCTGTAGGTGTGTATTAGCCTACGCTTCACCACATGTGTATGAGCACCCATGCGTTCGAGCTCACAGTGAATAAAATCTGCATCATTGAGATCTTTGTGTGTCCCTGTGCGTGCCATGCCTGGTTAGCCAAACTCATAAAGCTTGTCTTGGGACACTGGCACTTGATGTCAGAGCTTCACACCTCAGAAGAGCACTAATGATTCCTCTGATTCAATTTAACCTCCCTCCTCAGCCAAAGTGACAATACATAGGAGAGGAAGAGAGGAGGACTCTTATTTAACAGAGGGCAAAGGGACGGGAGGAAAGGAGGCTGATGGAGGGAACGAGGAAGCAGAGCATGTGAGGGGAAAGTGGAATTTTGAACACGTTCAGGGTGAAAAGGATGTGTGGACAGCTGAGGACTTTAATTCATAAGGGCAGGAGAGTCAGAGAGAGGGAGCAGAGGAGGAGAACGAGTGTATGAGTGTAACAGAAACACATAGATCTGATAGAAACACAACAGAACAAAGAGAGTAAAGGTGAGAAGGATTCAGCTGAGTGAAAGAACTTAACCAGCTGTCAGAAAGTGGAAGTTAGGTGATAAAGCCGGTATTTAAAGTAAATAATAATACACCTGAAATAAAATGGAGTCTAAGACAGTGTTACCAGCTCCTCAGTTAGGACATTATTAGCTATTTAGCTATTTGCTGTCTCGGAACTCAGCTAAGTGACATCATTGCCTAATTTGCATAATCATCGATTTTCGATAATTGTCATGAACACTGTAGGAGAAGGGACTATCATTGTGCTGCTGCAAGTGAGGAGGAATTGTCAACCTAGGAGTGATCTGGATAGGGAAGGGTCCCACAGCAGCACCCACTACTTGCTGAGAGGAGTCAGATAAATACTTGCGTCCATATCACGGCTGAAATACACCAGATATATCTCCAGTGTGTCTCCGTCCCATCACATTAAATAGGTTTCCATTTAAGTCAATCCATAAACTTACACTGGATCCGTTCCGTTGCAGTCTGTCTGTGTGGCTGGTCTGTCGAGTTGAAGGTAACACACAGCCATCCTATATTTGACAGATGCAGAGCTGATACCCATATCTCGTTGATATCTCGTTTCCCAAGTAGCTGCCTGCAGCAGCTCTCTCTTCTTTGTCCGTTTCTTGTAATTTTTTTCGTCTCTTTTCCATCATCTTTGTATTTGGAGTGGGTCATTACTTTGTATGGTTCATTGTCAGTTTGGACACCAAACTTTTTGTGTTTTCAGTGATATTTTTACTACTTTTCTCCTGTGTTTGTCTGGAGATCCTACATGTAACCATGGCTGCATTGTTCGCATGTGAAATTAGCTGTTAGCAGCCTGTCAATGCTAACTAGTGTAGGGCTTGATGATTTCCCTCAAGGTGAGGAGGAGGGGGTGAGGACGACGTGCTGGTTCTTGGGTGTGAGCTGGGAGGTGACGACGTGGACCTGTCCTTCCATCCATCGTTGTTGGGAACGTGGGATCTATCTCCAGTGGGATGGACGAGCTAGCCGTGCCAGCCCAGCAGCAGAGGGGCTGCCAGAGGGCAGAGTGGCATTGTGCTGTTCACGGACGTGGCTGACTGAGCTGACATCTGACGCCGGCCCCACATTGGAGGAGCTTCGCCTGCAGTGAGCAGACAGGATCCAGGAGACAGAGACTGAACAGACTGCTGGGGAGGCTCAGTCCTGGACCCTGTGGAGGTGGAGACTGGCTGGGCTGGAGAGTGGTGGCCGGCTGTCGTCATCTATTTTCTTATGGACCTTTTTGCACTTTCTATACACTTTCTTACTTTTGTTTTATTGATTGCTGCTGTGACTCCTGAATTTCCCCTCGGGGAAAAAGTATTTTTTATCCATTTCTATCTATCTATCTATAAAGTTAGTGTGAGTAAGATCGAGCGGACAAGAAGTCTTGACTGGAAACAACCTAAAAGCAATCTGTGACTTTCAAAATAAAACAAGCTGTCTCAAAACCACTTTGTATTTATCTTGACTAGCACCACAAACATACACAATGAGCGGAGCAAGACCAGGAGTCAACAGGTTTGAGGTTTTACAGCCCAATGCAGTGGGAAGCATGGGGAACTCCTCGGTCTGTGACACCAGCTGTCTGTCAGTCATGCAGCTTGTCGGACTGAACACACAGCCAATGTGAGTTGATGAACACAGTCAACAATGCAACGGAGTGGAGCTGGACTGCATTGCATCTGGGGTATTTGAGGTGTCAGGGTCCCCAAACTCAAGAAAAGTGGCTAGATTTGTTGCCAGTCGTGTATTTTAAGACGCACCCCAGAAAGAATCTCCCTATTTTTTCTCATGCAGAAACACTTCACTTCAGCTACTGTCTCTGTAAGGCTCCCTGCTTGGCTAACCCTCTTCCCTCTTATTGGCCAATACTCTGGAGCTTGTCAGGGGTGGAGCTAAAGGCAGGCCTTGGTGTTTTAGGCTTGCAAGATCCCTCAAACACATCATGAACCAGCTAGGCAAGTCTCATGAAGATTTTTTATGCTTTTTAAAAAACATTTTGTGCTTATTTAAAAAAAAACAAAAAAAAAACATACAGTTTAGATTACTTCAAATACAGATTCAGGGATTTCTGCAACACAAAGGTATGTAGAGGCTTGAAAATCTGCACATTTAGTCTCTTGAAAGCTTTTAGTTGGTTCAGGGTCTCATGCAGCCATTCTCAGCCCTGTTTCCATTCTATTAAATGTACTGGTTCAAGTGTTTACACTGTGCCTGATTAAATCAGGTCTTTTGTTCACCTAAAGTGCATTTAGACATTTCTGTTTGATCAGCTCCCAGTCTGGAAGATGGATATCTCACATCTACTCAGCTGAGCAACAGCTTCAACCAAGCCTGACCTCCTGAGAAAGAGGAGGTAGAGGAGGAGGAGGAGACAGGCTGATGGAAGCTTTCTAGGGTTACTGACACTGCTGCCTCCTGAGATATGAAAGCTGTACATCACTAGGCATGTACATTTAGTATGACTGGGAGAAACATAGAGGACAATCAGAATAAGCATGAAGGATTGACTTTTTATGGATTTGGACAAGGTGTTTTTATTCCATTTAGGCTTTAAAACCTTTCATTACCTCAGCATTATGCTTTAAGTTAACGCAGCCAGTGAACTCTAGGTGTTGTGGAAAGAAATTCTTTCTGTACATTATTTCAAGGGCACACATATCCTCTGACCCTGTGCTCATCTGTTGGTTTTTTCTCACTCCAGCACAGCCAGCGGCCCTGACACTGGCTGTCATCCACCATTAAATGACACATTTCAGAGGTGAAGGTCTGATTGTCGTTCAGGAGACGGCTGAGGCAAGGAGAAACTCTTTTTCTCCTCTAACATTCCACATACATGTTCACCTGTAGGAAACTGTACCCTGCTGTGTGGTCGGTCTGTTGCCCCCACACCGTGGACCACATCACAGCAGAGGAGGAGCGTGTCAGTCAGAAACGATGAATATCCAGAGAGCTGTTAGCGTAAAGGACAGGAGGCGATAAGTGGTAATAATTATACTGTAAAATCAACATGCCACTTCAAGGTTCTTTAGTGATAAAACATCCATGTATGGGTTTGACGGCTCTGTAATTCAGTGAAATGTCAGCTGTGCTGATAGATCTCCTCCCCCACTTCAGTGTAAGTCACTTATCCTGCTGCTCTGCTCTGCAGCGTGTTTCTGAACCTTTTTATTCATATTATAAACCGTCTGTGGAGCACACAGTTAGCGATAAAAGTTTCCCTGCCTAATGATGTCAGTCAAATGTTGAAGGGACAAGATAAATATTGCTCTGTCTTTCTATTTGTGGTGAAATCCCTGGAGGCAAAATCTGTCTGAGGCTCATTCCTGGTTAGACTGAAGTGTCTCACTGCATAAAAAGCTGCTTCCTGGGTAACTAAAGGGCTAAATATAACAGATCCAGAGAAATGCATGCAGATCACATCCACACGATGCCAGCCTCCATACTATAACAACATTACTATTTCTGGCCTCTTCTCTGTTGCTCTTTTGTAGCTCGTGGTAGAGATCACAGCAGGACAGACCGTGAACTCAAAAGTTTGCAAGTGTTGTTACTTATTCATAGTCTTCAAAGTCTTTTGTCAGACTTTGATAGATCATATTTACGCGAGGAGTCCAGAAAAGTATTATGTTAAGATACAACAAGTGGGAAAATAGCCATAATTACATTTCTTTTGTGTACAAATATTCTGCCAATGGGAGAAGAAAAATGTATGTGTCAAGGTTCTTGGAATAAAATGTCTTGATAAAAAAAATAAATAAATAAAAAAAAAACTTAACAAGTAATTTTTATTTCAATCTGTGTAATTTTTTATTTAATTTTATTTAATTTTATATACTTATAAAATGCAAACCAGGCCTTTAATTCAATTGTGAAATATTTTAATTAATTAAATAATTTTATTTAATTTTAAAGATACGGTCTGCAGCAGTTTTTGTTCCTTGTTAGTAAACACAAATTCAAAGTGGGCTCCTCCTCCTTGGGTCAGTGCCAGCAGCAGCACACACCCACAGCCTCCAACCATGACTATGTGGGCACACCCAGTAGCCTATTAGAGCCCAAAATGAAACAACAACCCAAAATGTAACACTTTGGGTTGTTGTTATATTTAGGGCTCTAACCAGCCCAGCAACCACCTGTAGCATTACTCTTCTACGTGGGTAAGACTTGAGAGCCGTGCACCTGTTTTGGCATGCTAGCACAAGCTAATCACGGGTATTTGACACATACCAACCTGCATTGCTCTTCATCCCATGAAAGTCGAGCCAAGCTTTGCTCTTGTTTAGTAAAAAGCTCTGTCTGTTTGGCATTTTGTTTCACTCTTGTGTTTTTCTTCCTCGGTGCTATGTCCACTATGGTAGCTGCCTGGGATGGCATCTTCTACTGGCTTTTAATAAACACACAAAGTCACTTGCAAACAGGACGCGCTGTGATTGGCTGGTGTAATCATGCTTGCTCTCTGCCCAGAAATATAACAGTACAACAAAAACACCAACATACAGGCAGAGGAAGGGGGCTTGAGGCAGACACAGACACTGACACAAGTGTATAAAGGCTCATAGGAGATGACTGAGCAGGATTATTCCTGTGAAAGTTGACTTTTAATTTCTTAAGAGTATCCTGCAGACAAATGCTCCAAGTCAAAAAATAACTCTTTTTTTTTTTCAATACAAATGAAGGGGGATCAATGCCTTTCTTTTTGGTTTTTGCAGTGAAAACAGATATTTCAATTTCACTGTGAGCCAAAGACATTCAGCAATTGCTTTAGAGATGTTTACAATTTTTTTTTTTATCTCTCTTATCTCTACCAATTTCATCTTCATTCATGAGTTTTCTCACATCTACATCTAGCATGTCAGAAATAAGGCCAGTTGTGGCCCAAGTCCATTCTCATACAGCCCCCAGCTTTCTTCTTCTTGGCACTGAAATGAATCATGTACTAAGCTTTAAAAAGACAACATTTTCTGTCAATGTCACAAACCAAACCAAACTAAAATCTATCTCATAACATCTCACTCAACTACACTTGAACTGTGCATAGGCCTCTTGTCTAAAGCTAAAGCTTTTTACATTCTGCAGCAACTCAACAACTCTTGCAGCTGACATGTTCAGATAAATGTATAATGTGAAAATGAGAGTGTTCAAAAAATACACACTGGAGGACACAAGACGGGATAAAAGTTATACATTTAAAAAAAAAGAAAAAAGGATTGAATTGAAGCATAAAAATCATTAAGATGCAGGATCAGAAATATTTGGGGTGAAAATGCTGTTAGAAGTAGAAATAGTCTGAATATGAGGAACAACCCTGATAAAATCTAGGGCCTGTTTGCATGACAGGCCATTAGCGGGGAATACAGAGCATTTTAACTGTGACAAAAAAGTTGATTAGCAGTATGCATGAGCCAGGTTTACAGCCCAGAAGAGCATTTGATGTAATGGAGGTAGGGATGGGTACCTTTCACATCTAAAACGATACGGTACCGATGCCCGGTACCTGGCAATCGGTACCGGTACCTGGCAACGGTACCAAGTTTTGGTACTTTTTTGTGTTTATGTGGTAAAAAACATCTATTTGTTTAATAATGAAATAAAAAAAAAATTCAATTTAACAAATTTATTCTTCAATGTATAACCTTGCAATGCTGTGTTCATGGCCAGCATGGAAAATCACCTACTCTTCCACTCCCTCACAGTCATAAGGATGCATTTAGGTACCTAAACATTGTACCTTTTGGTTTTACATGAATCGATACCCGGTACTTTTGACAGAATTCGGTCGGTACCTGTAAAAGTACCTAATTCGGTACCCATCCCTAAATGGAGGTACCCCACCATTGCAGGCGCTAATGAAATGTTGGATTTCATAAACTACCTTAGAAGTTATTCATGGAGATACTGGGGCATTACTGCGGCGCTTGTTTTGCCAAGCAGCTTTCATGTTACTGATTTTATCATTAAGGGTTTCTACTGTGCGCTTGGAAACATTTACTCCATTCAAGATCGCCAAACTTTCTCTTTCTCTTTGTTTACCTGACTGACTCATTGATAACATATGTTTGTGTATTCTTGTAATAAAATCTCCATTTCCCCAGCTAAAAAATGTTTTTCTTGATCTCCTTTCAGTTACACTGTTACCGCTTGCCAGGTTTATTACTGTTTGTGAGTAGTAGACATATGTAGTTAGAGTTTGTTTAATGGGGTTTTCCAGGAGGTTCCCCTTGATTATGACATAATCTGCACCTGTGTCTCTTTCATGGTGTAATTAGTTAACTGGATGATTATTTGCAGACATACATGCGGCTAAAGCTGCAGCCAAACAGGCCAATCCATAAAACACTAATGGTCCCGTTTGTTTTATGACTGAACGTACATATGGGTCCTGATTCTGCTGTAAGAAGTTATTCCGATATATTTTGCTTATATCGCCCCCTAAAGGAGAACATTTTTCTTGGTCAGAAGCACTGTTTGCTGATGTTAATGCAGCATATAACGCTACAGAAAAATGACCACTTGTCATCTGGTATGAAGAGACACCTGAGGGCCAGGTGAGGTTTGGTCTTATCAGTTTGTGATGATGGCACATGGATGTTTGGCCACAAAGAACTCACAAAAATAGTTAACAAATAAAGCATTAATATGTCATTTTCAGTGTTGATAAATATGTCCTCGGTCTTCTGCAGAAATTGGAATGTGTCCCTCTTTGAAATGTTGTGATACCCCCTGAGTTACATAATCTTCCGAGAAACAAAAGAAGAGATGTTGCAGTGGAAGCCTGCTTTTGCTTATTATTTAATTTTGAGGGAAATAAACTGTTACAACAACAAATATAACAGAAATATATCTTCATCCCAGCTGCAGTCAGGCTGTCATTCTGTGGGAAACACAGACTTGACTGGTTGGCATCGAGCTTGTTTTTGCTTGAATGTAACACAAGCTGTTCCCTTGTCTCTGTCCTGTTGGTGAACCACAAAACCAGAATATCCGCCTCACATTTCATAAACATCACTACAAGAATGTCTGGAAACCATTGGATAGTCACGACTCAGAGGAAGGGAGGCAAAATTCATCTGTTTTTTTTTTCTCCTTTGTGCTTTTGCACTTCACACGGATGTGTCATTCGAGAAAGGAAATGATGCATCAGTCATATTTTCAAGGTTAAATGGAGCATGTGAGCGTCAGACTGGTGACCTCCATTTCTTAAAAAGGTTCAATAAACACAGAGACAATTTGTTCCCAGGCACACTTCAAGGTAAATACAGCAGCTGCTGATGTGCCTGTCTTTGTTTCATTCATCAGCAGAGTGTCATGTTGCATGTACGCAGAGAAATGAATCTCCTCCTCAGGAAGTTGCTCATCCTGGTAGACTGATGACCTTTTCCTCTGTCGGTGATTGATTCTGCTGAAGAAGATGGAAGCTTTCAAATTGAGTTCAGGCACATCACACGTGTTTTTGTCACTCGCTGGCTCAACTGCTTTCCTCTTTCATTTCATAGTTTCAGAGGCAGAGGGCGAGCAAAGGTAGCCACATGAAGCCGCTGCCTGCCTCTTGTTCCGCTTTCAGCAACACATGCTGTGCACACCTACAGGAGCTGGGAGCCCCTGCTGTTCAGGGCCCTCAGGGGAGCTGACAGGATGTTTGTACACTTTCATTTCTCCTTCTCTGCACTGAAAAAAAGGACAGAAAATGCTTCTTTGCATGGCGTACGGAAAATACAATCACTTCTGCAATCATTTTAATCAATGCAGAAGTGTTCTGCTGTTCCAATCATTCACTAACCATGCAGACAAGCTGAATAATAACACCATCCATTAAAGAGTGAGCATTCGAGCCATGGTGAATCACTCCTTGAATTAGCCGTTTTCTTAGCTAAAGATAGCTTTCCAATGACTTTCTTTGAGTGTACATTTACTGCACTACAAAAAAGTAGTCAAAACAGGGGCTCAAAATGTAAAATTTGATTAAAAGATTTTTAAAACTAGTGTTATTTAAGTTGTTATGTATATTCTGTTTTTTATTTTTATTTTATTTTTTAAATTTAACATCTGTAAAAAGTAGGCCTTGATAAGTGTTATAAAGTGTAACTCTAAAACAAACTTCCTGAGGCAGTTATTACTAAAATACAATATTGAAAGAATGAAAGGGGTATTTCACTATTATTGTTATATAATTTTAGCAAATGAATGCCTAGGTACAAGAAAATACCACTACTTTTACTCAAATAAACCAATAAATAGAAACATGAATGAACAAATGAATGGATGAATATATAAATAAATAAATAAATATATACATAGACAAACAAATACATAGATTATTATATAAAAAAAAAAATATAAAATTAAATAAATAATTAAATAATAAATAGATATGAAAACAAAATAAAACAAAAAAAGAAATATTAGTTAAAAAACATTCAGTATTAGAGAAGTAAAGTGTGTATGCATTTGTAAAAAAAAAGAAAAAAAAATATTATATATATATATATATATATATATATAAATATATATATATATATATATATATATATATATATATATATATATATATATATATATATATATATATATATATATTTATATATATATATATATATATATATATATATATATATATATATATATATATATATATATCAATTTTGACACATTATTTTCCAAAAATGATCCTTGTAACAGTGTCAAGAGCTGTGGTTTGGTTAAAATCTGTTTCCAATGGAACTTAAAAAAAAAAAAAAAAAAAGTAGTCTAAAATCGCACAACTTGAGGGTGTACTGAACCTTGTCCTGAACCTTAAGATGCAATTTATTTTGATTAGAATTTGGTGAAGGTAACAATTTTGCTTCTTACAACAAATGATGGAATAACTCAAAGATTAAAAACAAATAAAAAACCTTCAAAACAAGGTTAATGATCTGACATGTTTGAAGGTAAGAATTTAGAACTTAGAAAGTGTCAAACAGTTTGTACATTTGTGCAAAGAGAAAGTGTTACCACAAGAGCTGTGATGGACAATGGAGAGAAAGAGCATGAAACAAACAATCCTAAAGGCTGTGAAAAGGATTTTTTCACCTGTGTTGTGGATCCATGTTTTGATGATGTTCACTCCAAATCCTGAGCCGACTTTTAGAATGTGGGGCAGAAATCCTGACTCATTAGACCAGGAAACATTTTTCAGTCTTCTATGGTCCAGTTTTGGCAAACCTGTGTGAATTGTTGTCTCAGTTTTATGTTCTTGGACGACAGCTGGGTCACCTGGTGTGGTCTTCTGCTGCTGTAGCCCTAGAAAGTTGCTGCTGTACATTTAGACTGTATGCTCTGAAACGTCTAACATTTAAAGTTCAGCAAATGATAAAAACTCACTTTGTCTTTGCTTTCATTGCTGGTGTGTTAAATCTGAGTTTAGTCAGAGTTTAGACAGACTGTACCAGAACACGACTGTCCTGCTTTTGACTTGTCAACTGAGCCATCTGGGAGTTTTTAAGAGTGAAATGTGCCATTCAAAAGCACAATGGTGCTGTTATTTTGCGTCGTGGTGGCAGTGTGAGGGGGAGAAATGCTTCAGTGGTTTAATAATCAATCAATCAATCAATCAATCAATCAATCAATCAATCAATCAATCATCAATCAATCATCAATCAATCAATCAATCAGGCTTTATTTGTATAGCACCAAATCACAACAAACAATATCTTAATACATTTTTCAGAAACAATGGAATGTTTGTGTGTGGAGAGCAAACATGTCTTTAAATTAAAACATGTCAAATTTACATATGACAGATTTTTTTTTTTTTTTTTTTTTTTTTGTTGCTGCTGCAAACCCTGAGCTCCATGAACAAATAGGGAGTTATACAGTCCTATGCATAACAGCTACTACAGTGGTTCAATAGGGACAAAATAGCAACACGTTAATTAATAATAAATGAACAAATTGCTTCAAAACAAAACGAAAAAAAAAAAAAAAAGAAAAGAAAAACAAAAAGAACCCTCACAACTGAACATGAATTGTATGTCATCATTAGGAAAAAGTCTCATTTTTAGCATTGGCTAAATGCTTTATCTGTAGTTCCAGCAGCCAGCAGAGACACAACTGGTTCTGAAAGTTTAATGAAGGTTTTGTGTTTTTACTCATGAAACAATTTTCTTGTGAGTTTATGAAATTTCTTTTGGAACATTATGTCCATTATGAAGTTTACTTAGAGGTTAGTGCTTTCTGTTTAAGTCAAACAGAAGCTAGAGGCTCCTTACACAAGTCAATGTGTGCTCAAATGTCTTATTTAGCTTATTTAGCCTTAAACAACTCTTGATGTCATCTCTCAGAGAGTGGATTAAACTTTTGTGCTAACAAAGAGTGAGAAAAAAAAATACTGTAGGCTCACTGCTTTCCCCAGCAATCATGTACCAAAGTGTGTTTCATTTCTACAGTTAAAGTAAAGACTTACAAGTAGTTTAAATGTTTGTACGTCATGTTTAATTATCCTACAAAAAATAAGGAAGGCTGTGTCTTTCCTCAAGCAGTGCGTGGAAACTATCCAGAAACATCTCCCACGCAGTCAGAGGCAGCTCGAAGTGGTAACACTGTTTTAGAGGCATGTTGAATGTATACATTAGCTGAAGGTTTGCAGAACGGAATGGAACAGCATTTTTGCCCAGTAACAGCACACTATCCCACTAAATGAATATTATATGTGTTATAATATGTTAAATCGTTTAATCACTGCAAAGTATGTTCAGATGAGAGCCTCATGTTGGATCTTTGTCAAAATGTTTTTTTTTTTTTTTTTACTTTTTTCAGGGTATATGCTAAAATCCTGAGGTTGATTTCAATACCTTATTAAGACTTTTTAAAAAAAAAAAACTTTTAAAAAGTTTTAAGACTTTATCACAACTTTCAGTTGTTGTTGGCATCCACTTTTTAACAGTTGTAGTTTACATTTTTACAGAAATGCTGTAAGCTGAGGAGGAATAAAGCTTGAAAGAACAAATTAAACTTAAGGCAGGTTTATCGACACTCCCACAACAAGAAACAGCAGTTATTCGAGGCCAACTTGCTGAAGAAAATTAGAAATTATTTAATCATTTTTAAAATGTAGTACATGTGCCGGAGATAGTGTGATTTGCTTTAATGTTGTATTTAATTTCTCTTTATGAAACTAGAAGTGACGTTAATTCATAGCTGGTGTTTATACCGCTCACAATCCTTCTTGTTGTATTTTATTGTAACTAGAGTCTTTATGTATTTTTTTTATTTTATTCTTTTTTCTTTTTGTATTTTTCTACTGACTCCATGGATTTCTGCTGTAAACAAAGTAAAGTAACTCTATTCTTTTCTATTCTATTCTATTTTAGAACTTTATTGGCTGAATGTTTGACGTTCCAATCAGGGGACAGTTGCAAGGAGGAAAATAAATATTCATGGATATTTTTGGGGTCAAAGCTTGAATACCTGTGAAACTTAATACCTCATCAAACCACAAATAAGACTTTTTAATATTTTTTAAGGCCCTTAATTTTCCCAAAATTGATTTATCAACTTTTAATACTTTTTAAGACCCCGCGGACACCCTGTTTTTATAAGATATTATTTGTTTTGATTCGGTTCATTGCTAATAAAGATTGATATGTCAGAATACTGTAACAGGAATGATGATTCTTCTCACTGACGTGCCACTCATGTATTTCTTCCTACATCTGTTGTGACTCACATGATGACCTTCTTAACGCACAGATTCAAATTTAGTCAGCCCAAAGGACACACCATGTGTGATTACTCCAGTTTCTTTTTCTGTCAGGTTCTACCGTGCTTCATACAGTAAGATGCAGAAAAAACAACCGTCTGTCAGGAACAGCCGTATTGCTCCCGCCTGAATACTTTGAGTGATGTGCACATCACGATGAACTCCCAAAACCGTAAAAAAAAGACATCATTACCAATGCAATCAGTAATAATCTGAGTGAAAGAGGCTGTTGTCAAATTTAAATATTAGCGGCCTAACCAGCAAGTAATGTTGTTATTCATTTTTGGAGGAAGTCTCCCAGAGAGAAGTCATTCCACATAATTAAGCCATAATTATGTCGAAAAAAGAAAAACAGAAAACAATGTTTGGTCTCAGAAAGCTCTCAGAAAGTGTGATGTAAAACAGCTTAGTGCAAAAAAAAAAAAAAAAAAAAAAAACTATCCGTCTCATTGCATGATAGCAGCAAAGCAGAATTGTATATTTCTTAATAATTCAAACGACATATGTAATTGTTTTATGTTAAAACAATTAGAAGAAAAAAGAAAAAATGAACCTGTCCTTTCTTTCTAACAAGCTGATGTTTTCTTCTCAGAATGCAAGTTTTGTTGACAAAAATATTTCAGTGTTACAAAGTAAAAGGTGTGGGAGAGGAACACAGTCAATCTGTAATAAAGAGAGAAGCCCTGAGAGGCAACAAAGAAAACCTCCAAACTTTGTTTTTGTCTGTAACGCTCATGAATCAGGAACAGGTGGGAAACAATCTGTCTTTATTCTCCTTCTAAGTTTCTAAATCTGTGAGGCAGGTGGGCAAAAACTCTCACTTCCTCCCCGGTGTTTGTCTTTCTGATGAGAACTCAAAACCACTTCAGTCTGAAGTCTGAAGCTTTTTACTTCATCCACTGTTAACTTTCAAACACGGGGGGTAAATTATTTTTATCAGAAGTAGAATACACCTAAACATCCATTCTTTCATCGACTTCCAGAGCTTCTTCAGCAGAAAACACGGCAGTCTTGGCCCACTGTTACAGATTCATAAACTGGTAGAATTAATTCATCCAGGGTTTGAGTTATATTTGCAGTACTTGTATTTGAAATCAGATATAACTTTGTTGCCTTATTTCCCTTGCCGCTGGGGCTGCAGTATTAGGGTCTATGGGGACTCTGTTCTGGGACCTGCAGGGTCACTGCCTCAAGCTCCAGTGTGGACCTTAAGTTCCCAGGCTGTATCAGTGACTGGAGATGTGCCAGTTAACTAGCTTGGTACTGCTGCAGGCAAGCTCCCAACTGACTGAGACTGCATCTGACATCTCCCAATTACTGCAAGTTCATATGGTCTTATCAATCAATCAATCAATTTCAATCAATGTGCATGAAGCACAACTGATAACAGAGTGAAAAAAAAAGGTTTCCCCCAGGAATTGTGAAAGTATTCTTTAAATGTCTATTTTTAAGGCTTTATTCTGCCCCTTTAGTCTATTTTGCCCCTTTTAGTTTTTCCGTTGCTAGGCGCTACCCAAGTAGCTGCCTGTTGCAGCAGCTCTCTCGTCTTTGTCCGTTTCTTGTAATTTTTTTTCGTCTCTTTTTCGTAATCTTTGTATTTGGAGTGGATCATCACTTTGTATGGTTCATTGTCGGTCACGGACACCAAACTTTCTGTGGCTTTGGCGATATTTTTTACTACTTTTCTCCTGTGTTTGTCTGGAGATCCTACATGTAACCATGGCTGCATTGTTTACATGCAAAATTAGCTGTTAGCAGCCTGTAGCATGTCAATGCTAACTAGTGTAGGGCTTGATGATTTCCCTCGAGCTGAGGAGAAGGAGGTGAGGACGACGTGCTGGTTCTCGGATGTGAGCTGGGAGGTGACGACGTGGACCTGTCCTTCCATCCATCGTTGTTGGGAACGTGGGATCTAGCCCCGGGGGATGGACGAGCTAGCTGTGCTAACCCAGCGACCTTCGTGCTGTTCACGGACGTGGCTGACGGAGCTGACATCGGACGCCGGCGCCACATTGGAGCTTCGCCTGCTGTGAGCAGACAGGATCCAGGCGACAGAGACTGAACAGACTGCTGGGGAGGCTCAGTCCTGGACCCTGTGGAGGTGGAGACTGGCTGGGCTGGGGAGTGGTGGACGAGTGGTGGACGGGATGTCGTCATCTAATTTCTTATGGACTTTTTTTGCACTTTCTATACTCTTTCTTACTTTTGTTTTCTTAAATGCTGCGGTGACTCCTGAATTTCCCCTCGGGGATAAATAAAGTATTTTCTATTCTATTCTATTCTATTTAGTGCCTCTTTGTTTATATGTCAAAGTTTTAAATGGTTTACAACTTTATGTATATATGTGTGTGTGTGTGTGTGTGTGTGTGTGTGTGTGTGTGTGTGTGTGTGTGCATCATTGTTGTTTTAAAATACCCTACTTTGTTTCAGCTGCTGTCTCTTTAAGGCAAGCCCCGCACAAACCCCCTTCCCTCCAATTGGCCAGCCCTCTGGAGGCCTGTTGGGGGCGGAGCTCTGAGTAACCCTGGGTGTTTGTGGCCTGCCTCTACAAATTTGCACACTTTTAGCATCAACATCCAGCATTGCTACTTAATATCCATTTAAAAAAAAAAAAAAAAAACATGAAAGCACAACACCTCCTCTTTAATGCCATGTTAATTCACCTCATTTGCGATTTTAATTTCCCCTTTCATGCAACATTAAGGCTCCCTGTAGCTCACTTATAGTACCTCCATTTCCATCTAAAACATGTTATTGGGTGAATATTAGAGTGAGCCAATGGGTCTTTAATTTTGAAAATCCAAGTAACACTGATGACTGACATTTTTTGTTTAATTTCATACATTTATCAGATGTAATCTTGTTTTGGTTTGCAGCCACTGCATGCCTAATTTTTCATATCTCCTACTTGTATTTATCTGTTATATTAGTGAACATTATTGGCTCGTGCAATAAGTCCCTGTTCAGTGTGGTATGATATGTTGTGTTGACCTGATCCTTATTGTAATGCATGTCACAAAAAGAAACCAGAAAAGCCCCACTTCTTTTTTTTTCTTTTTGAAACCCAATTCTGATCTTTGACCAGAGATTTTCCATTCTCATCTCCTCTATAAAAATAAATAAATCCTTGATTATTCTCAGCACTCCACTTGTGCTTGTATTAGATGATTGGTGCCAGCTGTGTCACTCATTCTTTGCAATCACTGGATTTATTCACAGCTCTAATCATTCACACACACACACACACACCAACACACACACACGCACACACACACACACACACACACACACACACACACACACACACACACACACACACACACACACACACACACACACACAGAAAGCCATCAGACCCTGTCACCTCTCACCACTCACTAATGTCTCACGTGGACCATGGTGCTCTTATGTCACGCTCAGAATGGTACACTTCAGTGTCTTTCTGTTGTGTTTCTGTTGTGAATCATCCTTATTAATCTCACCTGTTGTTTTTTACTGTCTCTGATCATGACCTGTCAAAATCTATGATAGATTTTTTAAAAATAAAAATAAACAGCCTAATTAAAGAGTGTCTACTATATAGCTCGCCTGTCGGTCACGTAACTGGAGCTGCGCTTCTGATTGGGTGAGCTCGGGATCTCAACATACTCTGAACTGATGAGTTTGAAAAAAAATTCACCACGTACAGTGTGTGCTGATAGTAATGTTAGCAACTCAGACAGGAGACGGTTTTTGAACCAGGCTGTAAATAGGTTACTTTCTGCTTTGAAAACAGCTTTTGGCTTGGTGTGTTTGTGACTTCCAGTACTTCCAGAGCCAACCTCAAGTGGACACTGGAGAAACAGCAGATTTTAGCACTTCCACATTGTTTCATATTCTTAAGTCGGAGGTTGCCACTTGGTTTCACCCTAAAACCATTGTTGTGCAAACAGCCCCTTAAAAACCTCACACAGAGAGGCTAACCTAGCGAACCTTGTCCAGGTAAGGGACCCAAGCCAGGCAGCCGAATGGAGCATGAGGCGACTGTAGTCATGTCAAAACTGATGCAGAATGTTTTGGTTTCATTAGGATGGATGTTAATCTGTCATTCGTGAGATCATTTTTTTTAAAGTGGTATGATATTTAGAATTTCTGGCATTTTTGAATTTTAACCCCTAAAACTATCCCATATTACTAAAATAAATAAATACATAAATAAATAAATAAATAAATAAATAAATAAATAAATAAATAAATAAATAAATAAATAAAAGTTTTATTACTAAATACAAGTAAACTGAATTCAAAAACAAAATGAAATAAGAATAAAAACCAAAGTGAAATCCAAAACTGTAATAACCATGTACTTTTGACTTGTTAGCTTCTGTTAAAGATGGCTATTTTTTTAAGGTTATTAGCTGGTATGTATGTGTGAAGTGAGAAACTGAGTTTTTAATTGGATTTTAAGCTTTATATTAACTCTGAATCAGTTTTCTATAAAAGGCCAAATCAAGAAGAAAGTGTCAGAATTCAGAAAGAACTGCCTTTCTTTCTTCCTATCCTCAAGACCAGCGGTTCCCAAACTTTTCAGGTCGCGCACCCCCTTTTACCCCCCGACTTAGCTGACGCACCCCCAATGCCCGAAACATAAAAAGAGAAAAGGAAAGTAGGCCTATATACTGTATATATATATATATATATATATATATATATATATATATATATATATATATATATATATATATATATATATATATATATATATATATATACACAGCATTGAATACTGTTAACACAGAGCAGAATTTACAATGATAGAACTGATCTCTCACATTAGAAACAGTGGGGAGAATAACAGTAACAACAGAATAACGACAATAATGATATCTGAAAGTCAAGTAGGTCAGCAGGAGATGATAGAAGTCAAAAATTCAATGTAAATTGTAACAGTTATGGTCACAAATACTTTGTCACAACCAGTGAAAATAAAATTTAGGCCCAAGTTCAACATTGAAAAGAAAACAAAAACATTTTCGGAGACAACTGCAGCACTGGCGGCTGGATCCACAGAGAGAGTGAGTGCTGCAGGGGAGGAGGGAGAGAGAGCGATATTGGCCTGGTGTGCCACTGAAATTAATCACATTTCTCCGGTTATTTTTTCTGAGTTTTTTTTTTTAATTTAAACGTGCAATACTTGCCCACATTAATGTGAAGGGTGGGCCTGCATCTCTGCACAAAGCTCTGTAAAGTTTGGCTCAATGGAGGACAGTTTAATGCGCAGATCCTTCTCGACAGCATGCAGTCTTTGGCGATATTTTGTTATCACAGCAGTGAGAGCGGAGAATCCTGCCTTGCAAAGATAGGTTGTTGCAAAAGGCTTTAAACCCTCAAGGCTTGCTTTGCCAGGACCGGGTATGCTGTCATGACAGCGGTCCATAAGTCTACAAGTGGCTTGCGTCTGAATTGCAGCTGCAGCGCTCCATCGGATGACATGTCAATCAGCTGTTCCTCCTGCTGAAGTGACAGCTGTGAGACAGGGAGGGAAACTTCAAAGGGGTTGTGAATCCACGCACGAGATGCATCCATGGGTGGGAAATATTTATTTATTTAACTCCCATTAAAATGTGTTTCAATTATTTATTTATTTATGTTATTTATTGATGCTCAGCTGCCATTACTCTTACGTCGCGCACCCCCTCGTGGTAACTTGCGCACCACAGGGGGTGCGCGCACCACACTTTGGAAATCCCTGCTCTAGACTAAACACTGATGTTCAGGGAGGACAGAATAGGTATTGCATGCTGTGGGGTCACTTCTCTAAAGTTATGCGTTGATGTGAGATTTATGATGTCATCATGATGAAATGTCGAGAACTCACACAAAGACATGACGCTGAGTGTCAGCAGCAGTTTGACACCCTCTCCTCAGGTGGTCATGAGGGCCTGGACTCTGTGGTACTCACCTCCATGTTAATCCATCCAGGACTCAGCCAGTCCTGCTTCCTCTCAGATCCAACTAATGTCCCAGCTCACTCCTGTTCCCCTCCATTTCTCCCCCGTCTTCATTCTGTCTTTCACTTCTCTCCCCTCCCGTGCTCTGCGTCGTCCTCTGTATTAAGATCAATGCGTCTCAGCTGAGAGGGAACGTCCGCCGGGCTGCGAGCTGCTCCGCTTAACCTCCTGTAGAGGCTCGCTGTACCCCTCTATATCACAGGGCACACACACACACACACAAACCCACAGGCACGTACAGACACACTGGTGTACAATCACGTGTACGGAGTGTGACGGGCTGTCAGTGTGTGTTCAGAGATTTCATCACACAAACACACACACGCTCACTCACAAAGTGAATCACAGAGGCAGGCAGAAAGGTTACATTGATCTTAGTCATGGGTGAGATTGCAAAAGCCTCCATCCCTCATCTCTATCTCTCTCTGCGCCTCTTCCCCCCTCCCCCCTCTGACTGTCCACACCTCCTTCACCCCTACTCTTTATTTTCTCTCCCTTTATTCACGCGTTTCTCCCCCGTCTTCAGCCTCTCTCCCTATCTGTCTCTGTTTCTCTTTCATTCCTTCTCCCTCTATCACTTCCTTCTTCATCCTCCTCCTCCTCTCTGAGTGCTGGTAATACTCGCTATAAATCATGATCACCCTCACACACACACTGCCAGACAGCACACTCAAACACACACACACACACACACACACAGCCACAGCCTGCTGTACGCTGATGTGGGCTGAGCACGTCGTTAACCATGCATTAACTATGCATTGGGTTCTTTCTTGAACTCTGGTGTGTGTGTGTGAGAGTGTGTGAGTGCAATAACCATCTGAATGATTTAACCTCACAGTCAATGCATGCAGATGCACTGGTCTGCAGCATTTAATCCACTAACATTTAAACAAAAACAAAAAACATAATCACCGCATCATCTGAGACAGCGCAGAAGTTCCTCGTGTAATAACTCGCCTTCGTTCAGCCACGCCATGCCTTGGATGCAGGCAGATCTGTGTGATGAGATTCTAGGCTGCAGAACGTGTTCAGGGTCCAGATTTATTTCACTCTCCTCAAGCAACATTAAAAAAAGGGAGAAATCCAAAGCTGGCATTTAGCCTGGCACACAAGCAGCGCTCTCTGAGTGATGTCAGGGTGAATAAAGATGAGGCTAAACTTACAGGAGGATTTCAGAGGATTGCCAGGCAATCACATAAAAACTGCAATCTGAATAATTTCACCCGTTTCCTCCTTTCATGTGATTTTCTCCTCAGACATGGAAACTCATTCAACTATTTATGTCTATGAAGCAGCAGAAACACATTTGAAATCTCTCTTTTATGAACATTTAGACATTTTCTGTACAAAAGAATCCTGTTATTACTGCAGGGTCTGCGCTGATGACGTATCAGACACTCATTCATCCTGCTTTGACTGAAGGAAAGAAACAAACAGGCAGATAGTCAGACTGATAGCTCAGATTGGGATTAAAAGTCAACACTACTACTTTCCTAATACTGGCATGAAAAGGAGACGGAGTTCAATGAAGAAGAGGAGATCCAATGGCAGCATCAGTCCGACATCTTTAGTTGAGGTTGACACAATGATGACATACAGACAAAAAACCCTCCTCTCCTCTCTCAAACCTGATGTCCTAGCCTTCTCTTATACTACTGGGGTCTTCCTAAATGCATGCAAGCTAACCTTGTATGGCCAACAGACTTTCTGTCTCTAGGTTTTTTTGCTGTTGACTGCAGTCACTGAGCAGATCTTGGTCAGGGCAGCTGAGGGCACTAAATCTTTCAATCCTGGCGAAATGAAGTCGTCATCTCAAGTTCACAGTTAGGCTTAAGTTGTCCAAGGGTCAAAGGTTAGCTCCTGCAGGACCCCAGACCTCTGCAGGCTGCTCTGCAGTTCACTAAATGAATCCACTCTAAATGAATCCTCAACAGTTTCCTTCAGCTTCACAAAACATCTGCAGGTTTCAGTGCATTGTGTAGAGAGTGCGATGCAGTCAGAGCCCATTACAGCTGAAATGAACTGCATGTTTCAAAGACATAAACTGATGCAAAGACACTGCTCTTGATGGACATGTCTGTATGAAACCGTCCACACATGCCCTTTGACACCAAGGGGCAACTTCAGGTTAGTAAAAATGAAGCTTATGCAGAAGTGCTAAAAGTCGATGTTGGTCGAGAATCCTCTTGAGTCTGGCTGCAGAAAGACCGGAAGTCACGTTCACACCCAGCCATAAAGAAACTGAATTTTACAGCATTAAAAATGTATTTACAGCCTGGTTCAAAAACAGCTTGGGTCTAAAATGCTGATTTCACTATCAGCACACACTGTACGGTCAGTTAATTTTTTTCTATAATTGTGGTTTAGAAGTTATGCACCTACACCTTTGGGTAGTGGACCAGGAAGGGCAGCTACGCCAAGAAGGGCAGCTAGGCCAGAACAGGCATCTAGGGTTGGAGGCAGGGCTGCTTCAGATGAGGAGCTGAGCAACCCTGCAGGATCTCCATAACTGATCTCAGTATGTAACTGGAGAAGAGACAACTGGACTGGGATGAGGCGATTGATTGGTAGCTTGTAGAAACACATCACAGTGATTCTCCTATCGAGAGTCATTATCATTCTGAGCGGGCTGTTAGCTCCCACTGTCATGTGAGGTGTTATGGTCACATGATCTCAGGGGTGGATGTTTGGAGAAGTTCCTAGGGAGAGAATTAAGCCCTTCAGGGTATGCCCAAGTTGTAGGTAGATAGCCAAGTCCAGACTTGAGAAGCTGGCCCTCCTGTGTTGAACTGCTTGTGAAGTGAAGCTGGTTGTTTTGTTTTCCTGATGTACAGAACTGAGCCTTCCTCACTGCACTGGACAGCGTACCCCATCTTGCCCTGCTTGTGTCTTGGTGTTTTGTCCTTGGGATGGACCAGCTTCTACCTTAGGCTGTATTCAGACCAGAAAAGTCCTTTGGTCCACTTGTTTGGTCCGACCAAAAGCGGACTTTATTTTTTTTTCGTTTGGTGCGGTTCATATTCAGATTGTACTTTTTGCAAGTGGACTATATTCTGTAAACACATCCACATGCACTCAAAAAAGGAACATTGGTGTTTGTTCAATCAGCATAAATAAAACATGTAGTTTCTACTAGATTATTTCATGTTCAGTGGTTAAACATGATTAAATCATGTTGTTTCAGCATGATGTGCAAAATTGTTAAAACAACTAGATCACTTTATGTTAACTCAACCTGATTGGTTTAGGTAGGAATCCCATCTGCAACACCTCTCCAGAGCAGGAGGTGGCAGTAATGTGCAATAGGCCCTATTCATCAGAGAGCAGAGCCAGAGGATAACCTGCACTGTAAAAATCTGTCAATCAGTTGAAGTGATATAATTTTTTTAATCAATCCAACTCAATATTTAAGTTAAGGTTTCCAATGTATTTTTGTGGATCATATCAACTTGAAATTCTGTGTTGATACAACTAATAAAAAGAAGTTGTTGGACCAACTTAAATGAATTGCTCCAATTGGTCACACCTAAATAAATTAAGTTCTTTGAAATGAAATTAACAAGTTTTATCAGCCCAACTTAATAGGTCAAATAAATTTAATATCTTAATTCTTCTCAAATCAATATTTAACATCGATCCAACTCAAAGTTTTAAGTTATTTCAACTCAATAATCTGCAAAACCTTAAATGAAAAACCGTGGGTGAGGAGGGAACACTATGGATATGAGACTCTGATGCACATTAAGATACTAAGCAGGGACAGTGTGTCTGTGCTCCATGGCATGGACCAGCTGCCTGTCTGTGGGACAGTGTGCTAGCTAGCTGTCTGTCTAAGTGGCTGGCTAGCTGGCTGGCTGGCTGTTTGTGCTAAACAGCATAGTCTACTTGGCTGTGCCCCATGGCATTGGCTACTTGGCTCTGCTCCACGGCATAGGCTGCTTGTCCTGGCTGCCTGGCTGTCTGTGCTCCATGACAGTGAGGGCTCCAATTAAAATACTCTCAGTAATGGCAATTTGAATATAACTGAAGACAAAACCCAGTTTGTCATTTCTGATCATAATTCTAGCTTATCAACACATCTCATTTATTAACATATAAAATATTAAACATGCTAAAAAGTACACGGTCCATGCCACAGGGCACAGACAGCAAGTCCATGCAATGTGAAGCACAGAAAGCTTGTGCCCTTGGCAGGTTAACATCTTAATGTACAGCGGGGTCTAATATCCACTACATTCCCTCCTCACTCACGGTTTATTGGAAAAGGTTTATTGCAGTCAAGGCAACACAATACAATTTAGTTTGATGAACATGGGTTTAGTTGTGAACTCTTAGAAAATTTAAATAAAATCTACTTTTTCTTATTTAAGTTACAACAACAAACGTTTTTAATTTGAAATAACTTCAATATAACATGTACATTAGGATTAAATAAATTATCTAGATCTAGAAAAAAGATATTGCGTGCAACTGCTAAAAGTAATACAATTGGGTAAATTCAACAAAAACATTTTTTCAGTGTGTGTGACGATCAGTGCTCTCATTGGACAGCACTGACAAAGGTGACACACAGAATACAGACCCAGAAATGGAGGTAAACATGTGTGTTTGTGCTCTTATTAGAGCTGCAAAATCATTTTCAGTTTCAAGAGCAGCTCCTTCAAAGAAGGCTTAACAACACCGTTTCAAATTTTGGAACAGCAAAGACGAGCGCGCAGCAAGGAGACGCTATGCTCTGCGTGTCCTGACCCACAACATGCTAGCAACAGCGTGGCTAAACAGAAGACAGAGGATCAGGTATGAACCAAAGATGGTTAGGTTACGGTGGCTTTATAGGCCCAAAAGGCACATGTTTCCTGTAGTTAGTTCGGATGGACCTTGGTTTGTATTCAGACCTGCACCGGAGAACCACGAACCGCACCAGAGTTCGTTTGGAAGCGGACTGAGACCACCTCAAAAGTGGGTCTCAGTCCGGTTGTTTGGTCTGCACCAGGGTTCATTTGTGTCTATTCGCACCTGCATGGAAAGTCCGCACCAGCGTGGGAAATGAACCCTGGTCCGTTTAAAATGGACCAAACAGTCCAGGTCTGAATACGCCCTTAGAGTGTTTCCAAGCTTAAAATGAACAGGAATATGGTGTTCGTCAAAGATCCTCTATGGTTTTTCAGATCCTCCTGCCTGCCTTTTTCAAGTTGGGGTATCCACAGGTTTTAGACCCTCTTTAATGTCTTTCTTTTGCTTTTCCCTTCCTTCTTTCTTTGTGGGCACACTCTCAGCCTGGTGGTGTAGGGTTCTGATGACAGTGGATTGAATTAGATGGATGAATTGCCCCTCCATGGTTTGAAATGAGCTCCATCACCTTCTGTGGGGTATAAGGCTTCTGTCTCCTTATTGTGCTGCCTTCTTTCTCTGACTAAATTGTAAAAAGACCTAACACCTGTGAGAAAAGACCTTTTTTTTGTTGTTATCAAAACTGCTGCTAGACCCCACACATCAAACGTGAGATCAAAGATGTTTTGGAAAGCTGTATCGTTTGATCTTTTGCTCCTTTGCCCCCCTTTATACTTAGGGGTCATTTTGACCCCAGAGGACAACAGATATTCAATTTAAAAAAAAACACCCATAATTCAATCAAATTACCTGAAATTTAGTGTATCGACCCCAGGACAACAGGAGGGATAAGCAAGATGAGGATGATGAGGAAGAGGAAGATAAAGAGGAGGATGAAGTACAGGGTGAAGTGGAAGTGCTGCTGATTCTGTGGCTGTGGAAAGGTATCCACCCCTAGTCGGCACGGACACATTTGCACACTTTAAATGACCGTTTTTCCAAAACAGTTAGGAAACTGGAAAAACTCCAATAGTTGGTAAAAGCTGAGATATTGCTCTTTCAGTCAAAATGTGGTAATTACAGAAATACGACTCAGGCATTAAAGGAAGCCTGTAAATAGACACAGAGTGCAGAGCAGATGGATAAAAGGAAAGCAAAGGAAAACTGAACTGAAATGCTAAAAAAGAAGATCCTCCCAGGTTATAAAAACCCCCACTGAGGTTTCTGCATGATTCTGAGACTGAAGGAGCAACTTCATATGATAAACACTAACATTTGGTGGATTGAATTCCAGTATTAATGAAGCTCTCTTTATCTAGTTTTTACACCATATATGTGATCGTATGTGTGGATTGAGGCTTGCATTGTCTAGTGACTTTTTTCAGCCAGTTCCTATTTGTATAATATGTGTGTAATTCAGTTTTTTATAATAGTTTTTAATTTTAGTGACCTTTTTAGAATAGAGTACCATGCTGCATTTGTGCTTTGTGTGTGTATGAGTCTGGGTTGCACACTGTGTAAAACGGCACATGTATTTTTTGGGGGCAATTTCAGAACAGTGTACAAAGTCTTCTTTGTACTGTGTGAGTATGACATGAGGCTTGTATTTTGTATTAAGCTTGAAAAAAATAAAAAGAAAGAAAGAAAGAAAGAAAGAAAGAAAGAAAGAAAGAAAGAAAGAAAGAAAGAAAATGTAACTTGCCATTTACTGTACAGTGCAGTGTGTCTGACCATCTGAATATCTTTCTCCTCTACTTTCAGTTTGTCTCATGATGAGGAGCAGCCAGTTTCAAGTGGTTCCTGTGCCTGGAGTAGAAAAGCTGTGAGGAAGCCGGAGGTTCTGGTGATGTTTTCAGCGATAAAGACTCATAAATTATATTTCTTATTTAGTTTTATATTGCTCTTTTAATCCTTTACTAATCCTCCAAAATCAAATTTTGTTTTTCTGTTCTTCTTCATTTTAAACTGTTTTACTCTCATTTAATATGCAGTAAATTGGAAATGGCTTACAGATATTAAAAGTTCCAATAATACTGGGAAAATGAGCCAAAGAATTTACTCACAGGACATTTTCTGTCTCTCTTAAGTCAACATAAGCAAAAAAAAAACAAAAAAAAAACAGGGGACTTGCTATTGTAAGGTGGCTAAAGCTGCTTGTATTTCAGTCATTTCACAAAGTCCCCTGTATCAGTTCTTATGAATCAAGCACCAGAAGAAGAGTGTAACTAGCTCTAAACAATCCCAGCTTTCAGTGTGTGAACAAGAACACAGCATAATTCGGACTCAACTCATGTGTGTGCCTCCAAACATGTCTGTAGGACATGGCACAGTCCAACTGTATGTTCAAACCAAAGGGTTAGGTGTAGATGCAGAAGACTCTGGTGATCCTCTTAGTAGTGCATCTACACCTGAATGTTCAGGGTGTCATAAATTCCCTACGCTCTTTTTTATTGTGTTTTAGCTGTTTCTATGTAATTTTATTCAGGCACCTTGGTGGGCAGTACGGGTCCTTAGGATTTCAAGTATTTTCGTTCAGGCACTTGTTAGACATCAACCTTGTATCCATCTACCATATTAATTATTATTAAGAATCAGTTATTGCTGCAGGTAACATTATCAATCAATCAATCAATCAATCTTTATTTATATAGCGCCAAATCATAACAAATGTTATTTCAAGACACTTTACAAAAACATTTACAGGTCTAGACCCGTAAATGTTAATAAAATTTGATTAGCAGAAACCCAACATCGAGACAAGATAAGGAGTCTTATCTTATCTTAATCCACCATGAGTACAGGACTTTGCAGCATTTAGCAAGTTACAATGGCAAGGAAAAACTTCCCTTTAACAGGCAGAAACCTCAGACAGAACCAGACTCATGTTAGACAGACATCTGTCTCGACTGTGTTGGGGTTAGAGAGAGACAGATAGAGGAGAGAGAGTGGGAGAGAGAATGGGGGGGGGTGATACACACACACACACGCACACAGACACACGATGGCCTGATGCCCCAGTACCCGAGCGGCAGCATTCTGAACCAGCTGAAGAGTCCTAACAGACTCATTAGGACAGCCGGATAAAAGAGAGTTACAGTAGTCCAGCCTAGAAGAAACGAAAGCATGGACCAGTTTCTCAGCATCGCTCCGAGACAAGATGTGTCTAATTCTCTTGATATTGCGAAGATGAAAAAATGTCGTCCTTGAGACCTGTTGGATGTGAGAGTCCAAAAGAACTCCCAGGTTCCTGACAGTGGTGCTGGAAGCCAAGCTGATGTCGTCAGAGGCGGCGATGTTGAAAGCTTCTCTGAGATGTTTAGGTCCAAGAACAATGACTTCAGTCTTCTCTGAGTTGTAAACAAAAATAAATAACATACAACGATATGTAAATATGAGAGCTCCACATCCTTGAGGTCCACGTCTGTGAGCAAGATGCTGTTTGCCTGGCAGAGGGGTTTGTAGATCATTCTACATTTTGCAGACGCCTCTTTGCACAGGTGTATCAGGAGCAGGAGCTGCAAAATCTTCATGCATATCAGACCCTATAGACAAAAAAGTTCAAAAGTTTTCATACCCTTGATAACCTTTGACAACTAAGAGTGACAACAACACACAATTCAAGAAACTCTTCTCTTCAGGGAAATTTTCTTCATGGTTTCCCCAAAAATGACATGTTCAATTTATTGATACCCTGGTCCGTATTTTTTTAATGGTTAATAGTATCGCCTTTGATTTCCATGACTGCTTAGACAGTTCTTGTACCTGCAGACAACCTTCTTGCATGTCTCCTGTGGGATATTGTCCCACTCTGCCTTGGCGAAAGCCTCGAGCTGGGTCAGGTTGTTTGGTTGGTTTCCCAGCCATTGCTCTGGTCTCCAAATCTCGCCACAAGTTTTTGATTAGATTCACGTCAGGACTCTGGCTTGGCCATTGTTGTGGATCATTGACCTGCTGGTACGTCCAGTTGTGGCTGAGCTGGAGTTTCTCAGCAGATTCCTTCAGTTTTCATCAATGATCCTGATGTAATCCTCTTTTCACATGACTCCTTCGACCTTGACAAGGTTCCCTGAACCAGGAAGAAGACAGAATGGTCGACCAAAAGATGGGATGTTGCTCCAGATTACCTTGAGCAAAGACCTGGTGAGCCTCCACATTTTTCTTCCTGAGTCGCGACCTCTTCCAAGGCCTACGTCTTAAGACACCTCCTCTGTGGAAGACATGTTGGATAATGGACCAAGACATTTTCATCATTGCCTGGTCAAAGGTTTCGATTAGGGCCTTGGTTGTGGTCTTGGGATTGTTGTTGACCTGTTGGCAAATTCACCTAGCAAGTAAAGCTCTGTTTCTACCAAGCGGTTCACCTTGGTTTGTCTCGGTACACATTTTGTGGTGTTTGGCTAAAACCGGTACAGGTCCCCACATTACTAACTTGAACATTCCCACTTTTTAGTACCCTTCTGTTGGAGTGCCAGACATACTGATCGGACCCCAGAAGGTGGAACTAGAAATGCTAAATCCATTGATTGGTTGAAAGAATCGTCTCTTACCATGCGACAGTTGCTCTATTTCTCCTGGTGGCACACAGTCTTCTCTGAAACAAAGCTTGATTGTTCTTTGTAACAAAGAGCCACATGGAAATAACAAAAAAGACAAATTATTGGATCTCTTACATTGTTGCTCTTTGTTTACTGTGTTGCGTTTTTCTTCTTTGTTTGATTTGTTAGCGAGGTACACTGTGTTGCACTGCTATGCCATCGGGCTATTATGTAGCTGCCGCTACTATCAGCATCCCGCATAGACCAAGAGGGGGCTGTGGCTCAGTGGTAGTCACCTGTCAATCCGAAGGTCTGGGGTTTGATTTCAGTTCCTACAGTCACATGCCGAAGTGTCCTTGAGCAAGACACTGAACCCCAAATTGCTCCCACTGTTGGTCAGTGGTGTGTGGACCCAAACTGAACTGTACTGATCAATGGCGGACCACTTGGTAGAAATGTGGCTTAATTTGGGGGACACTTCCTGCTTCCTGCCACGCCAGCAGAAGTTTAAAAAGTGTTGAACTTCTTGTGCTTGTTGATCAGTCTCCAGACGGTTGCCATGGGAACATCATGCTGCTTTGTAATGGCCCAGTAACCCTCCTCCTCACAGTCGGTACTCACAAGACGTTGATGTAGGTTCTCACTGGGGTCCTCCCTCTTGGCCATGATGACCAGACATTTAGAATGACCAGAACACTTTCCCTCTATTTATACCCTTTTGGATTGATGTGTTTTTTTTTCTGTTATTATAATAACTGTTTGAGATTTGTTCAACAAAAGATATTTGTTTTATTGTTAAATCTTGAAATGACTGTTGGACAAACATGCTTGCTATGCTTGTGCAAATGAAGTTTAGCCAAGTCATATGTGAAGAACATGCCTTTAAAAAATAACCCTCAGTGATACTGGCTTCAACAGCTGGCCTCATCTCTCAGAGAGACCATGATCCTTTGCACTGACCCTGTATGAGGCTCTATCTACATTATGCCTCTATATACGTGGAAGAAGCCCCTATGCATATTTGAAGAGCAGTGGGTTATATATGAGCAGTAACTCAGAGAGATGGCATCAGACAGAGGGTTGGATCATTAAATGATGTCTGTGGCAGATTCTCCAGCAGTGAAGCATGTGACAGTGATGAACCAGCTGAGTTACAGGTGCTCTGTCACACTGGACATCACAGAGGAGTACATGGACACACTGCAGCCAATCAGAAACCAGCGTGGCCACTGCCCCACGAATGACCTCCACTGCTATATGACAGTTTTTTTTCATTCATAGCTTTTCTTTATAGCACGACTCCAGTGTCTGTTTCGATTGCATCACATTATGTGTCTCTCACCGTTAAAGTCCCAGAATGCATCCTGCTGTGCATCGATATATGACATGATGTCCTGCAGTCAGGGGATGGAGTCCTCTGCAGGGCGGCTGTACACACACACACACATACACACACACACACACACACACACACACACACACACACACACACACACACACACACACGTGTCACACTGTGACTGTAATTATGAAGGCCCTGTGAAGAAACGCCGCCCCAGGCTAGATTTAACCCCCTCCTCTCTTGCCTTACATATAAAGTCATAAGTCAGAAATCCCCAACCACTCAGCTGTTTTTATAGCCTGCTGTGGTTCTGTTTGGAGAAAAAAAAAACACCAGAGGAGAAACAGGCAGGCCTGTGAGATTTATGCTGTTTTGTCATCTGTCTCTGGAGGTTGGAGTCCACAGGAGAAGACAATGACACAAACTGTATCTCTCACTGAGTTATAAGCCCTTATAAACTCTGTCACATGTCAGCTTTATGGCTGATTGTTGTATTGCAGCAGATTGAGGATTAATATAAGTGTGAGAAACACTCTGAATGCAGTAATTTTCATCTGAGTGTTGGAGCAGTGTTTAGCCTCACATTTGTTATTGAAAAGTCATGACTTTGAATGATTGTCACCAGCTTGTTTTAACAAAGACAGGGTGATGACGAGTTAATATAAGTGACTGATAAGAGAAACTCTGATGGACAATGTGGTTTTTTTTTTTCTTTTTTTGATGAGACAGAATTGCTTGTGTTAGACCATCAGACACTCACAGTCCATGACACGTTATCCAGTTTGTGCCGAATCAGCACTGGATCAGATGGGTTTTCCATTCAACTTAATGTGTCAACTAACACTGGATCTGTTCCGTTGCGGTCCGGCAGGTCACGGCTGATGTGCAACAATCCTGTTTTGGTCGGCTGCAGGAGCTGTGATAAGTCAATTCACGTGGGTAATATCAAACAGGACAGGAAATTGTGCATGGAACCTACCTAAAAACATCCAGTGACTTTCAATACAAAACAAACTGTGTTAAAACCATATCGTATTTAGCTTGACCATAAGAAAGACTCAACATAATGAGAGGAGCCAGACCAGGAGTCAGCAAGTTTTACAGTCCAACATGCAGGAACTACGAGGTCTCTGACTCCAGTTGTCTGTCAGTCATGCAGTTTTCCAGGCTGAACATGTAGCTGGTGAGAGCCGACGACACGCAATGGAACAGAGCATCTCTTATATTCCAGGCTTTAGCGTTAGTGCAGTCACTTACCTGTAACAGGTGTGCTGTTGATAAAAGATCTCACCACCTCCATTCATCCTCCTCAGCTTCACTGATGATTTTAACCCCCAGTGTGCGTATGACACATCTCTGAAACAGCTCCTGGGCTGACATCTGTTTAATTTTTTATGATTTTTTGCTGTTGTTAGCATTAACAGCTCTGTGTCTTTAGCTCCATTTATCCTGGTTAGACGAACTGTTTAACACATTCAGTAAAACATTTGGAAGTTTGGATTGGGTTGTGCCCTTAAAGGGTGTATAACCCCACTTTGTTGTAATGACCTATTCTTACTCTATAGATCAGCAGAGACAGCACAGCAGCAACACATCGGAAGGAGAGTCCAGGATTGGTTGTTTAACCAAGATATCACACAAGCAAAAGTTCAAAAAAGAAATGTTGCAAACTAAAATACTTGTTGGCTGATTGGCTATAAGCATACATTTTAAGAAAAAAAGGCTAAAATGCAACTAAAACTAAGCCTAAATCTGAAATACCTGATGATGTAAACACTGATACTGAATACAAGCTCTGTCTTGGAGTTGTGTGCTCCAAAAGTTATAAACTGACATCTAATCTCACTGTAGCCGATATATGACTCCAGTAGTAGTGATATAATTTGATAGCCTTTGAAATCTGTAATTGGAGCATCAGGCTTTTTAAGTAACTCCAAGGTTAGGGAGGTCCTTTCAAGATCACTTAGAAACTGCTCCAGCATAAAGTGAAGTAGTGAAGTCAACAAGTTAATGGGTCACCTCAGGGTGGCAGTTGGCTATTTTGAAGGAAATCATGCAGGGCTTACTCTCAGGAGATCTGGGCTCAACAGAAAGTCACCATGAAGGAAGCCTAAAAACCAACTAACTGACTAACCTATCTGAGTAGCTGCTTGTTGCAGCAGCTCCCTCTTCCTTGTTTTCTTTCTTTTTTTAATCGTTGTATTTCAAACCTGTGGTTACTTTTTTATGGTTCATTTATTGGCCATTGACACCAAACTGCATTATGTTTAAAGAAGTGTTTTTACTCTTTGTGCCTGTGTGTGTCTGGGGGATCCTACATGTAAATATGTTCTAAACGTTTACCCACGAGATTTCAACTTTCAACAGCCCATAGCATGTTGATGCTAATTGGTGCTTGGCCCAATGTCCCCCCCTTGGGCTGAAGAGAAGGAAGTGAGGATGACATCCTGGGCCTGCAGTGTGAATCAAGAAGAGATGATATTGACCTATCCTTTCATCCATCATTATGTGGAATGTAGGATTTGTCTCTGATAAGATGGGCAAGCTAGCAGTGCTAACCCAGCATTAGAGGGAATAAGTGAGGGTAGAGCAGCTTCATACTATTCACAGAGACATGGCTCATGGAGCTAACAAAGGACACAAACGCCACGCGGGAGGGATTCCACCTCCTGCAGGTGGACAGGACATGTTACCAGTCTGCAAATGTCATCCTTGTATTTTGGTTCTTTACATAATTTTTGTGTTTAAATATTCCCAGATTACTCATTTTATATAATTCTTAAACCAATTGTAATTTTTGCACTTTCAATTTTCTTGTTTGCTGCTGTAACTCAATAATTCCTTCTCTTTTCTTATGTGATCCATTTAGGATACTTTAACAGGGTTGTTAATTTCGACTCTTGTTCAGGTTATCTCAAGTTATACAGTGGCCCTGAGAGCTCATAGTGCTGCAACTTCAGAAAAAACATGCAAAAAAAACACAAAACAAAAAAAAAAAAAAAAAAAAAACCACAAGAAAACTGAGAATGCACAGCATTCAGAAAAACATGCTTGTTGTTGACCTGGATTTTCAGTTACAGCTTTGTTATGGTTTCCATTCTCTGTATTGAGGTGAAAAGTACGTGTTTTTGATTTATGTAACATCAAAGTATGTGTAAGAAACCTGTGACTGAAATTTTCCTCTGGAAACACTTCCGTTATGTTGTGGTGTTTGCGGCAAGTTTTCTAAATTCTGCGCGCGTGTCGTCAAATTGATGAAGATTTTTTCTCAATTTGCTTGTATTTTGTCTTTTTGTATGTGTTTTCTTAAGTTGCAGCCAGTGAGCTCTCAGGGCCACTGTATAATACACTGTATTTATAGTAAAAAACTGAACTGAAAAGTAAACCTCTCGAGGACCTGCAGGTTTTTGCACGTGTGCACATCGCTGCTCAGCATGACACAGAATGTTGAAGTTATCTGCGTCACAGCATCTGTGTCCTCTGCTCCTTCAATGGGTTTGATTTTGTGCAACGACTGTAGTAGCAGCCACTCGAGAGCTCTGCTGTTTCATATCACAGTGAGGTGAAAGGGAGTGAGCAGCAGAGCTGTGACACTCAGCCCAGTTACACACACACACACACTGTAAAGTGAGGGAGAAAATGAGTATCTATATAAAATCATTTAGGAACATTGTAGATACACACACACCCTGACATACACATTGTTAACCTCCATATATCACCTCAGTCTGACAAAATCCCTCGCTTATTACGCCTTCTGTTTACACTTCCTGTCTTTAGCTGCAGGGGATTGTGGGTGTTGTATTGAAATATTGACTTGAAATATTCCCACAGGTCCAGCCTGCACCGACTGGATGTCAAAAGTATTAAATGTCATACACTTCAGCGGCCCACACACACTCATAAACACAGCAGCACACGCTCACACACACTCACACGCAGCATCACTTGTCAAAGAAACTTGCTGGTAACGGCAGCTCTACAGGAATAGAACTACAGGTGAGCTCATTCAACTGCACACAGTGAAACACACTCATTAATGCAGAAACCTCTCTCACACACACACACACTGTATTAAACAACATGAGCTGCTGAAGCCTCTCTCTATGTGTGTGTGCGTGTGTTGGTGAATAAACATGAAGTTTGCCGTGAGCATTTCTCTGAGAGGCCGTAACTCTCCCCTCCTTAGAGAGAAAGACCCTTAACCAGGCCTATCTGATAACCAGATATTGATTCAGTCTTACACACACACACACACACACACACACACACACACACACACACACACACACACACACACACACACACACAAACAAAAAAACAAACACTTCAGTTCTGACTTCCCTGCAGCTTCACAAACACTCACACACACCCTCACACACACACACACACACACTGGGAGTGTTGGCATGTCAACAAGCTGCAGCAGCGAGCCCGGGCAGCAGACAGCACATTCCCCGGGAATGAAAGGCAGCTAATTAGAAGGGAAATTAAACGGGGAGATTCAATGATAGAATCCAAATAGAGTTCAGCTGAGCGGGCACAGAAAGGAAAATAGAAAAAGTGAATGAGTGTTTGTGCAGCGCCTCTCATCCTTCCTTCCTTCTCTTGTTCCCTCTCCTTCCTAGCAGGTAGTTAATAATTTCTAACGCTTGAAACTTGACGGGGGCTGGGTATTAATGTGGGACGAGATGGAGAGATGCTTTGATGGACTCTAAATGGAGTTCAATTGAAAAGGGCTTGGCAGAAATGAAGAGAGAAAATTGTTCCCTCTAAAATCTATCCGTTCCCTCACCTTTGCTCCTTTATCCTCACCTAACCTCTCCCCTGGTTTGCAATATTCATCAGAGACCTCCTCTTTTCCCCATATCAACGAGCGTTCTCAGGGAGGAGATTGTTTCCAGACAGAGCAAAAGGACCCAATTTGAGTGTAAGTGGGCTCAAAATGAATTCAAGATCTGCATGTAAATTACAGGACGCGCTGTGGCCAAAGTCAGTGTTATAGAGTCGTGTAAATGGAAATAAAGCGAGTCAAACAAGCTGCAGGGAGCTGAAATGGCAGCACAGATTGTAGGGATGGTGGAGGAGAGGCTGAAAGTGAGAGGAGGTGTTCACTTGTTAGTGGCTCTGAAGGAAATGTTAGGACAAGACGAGAGTGAGTGACAGTCATTTGCATTTTAGCAAAGAGAGGAAACGAACAGGCTCACTTTTTGAGTTCACAGTCAGGATGTTAATGCAAGGTGAATGTGAAATAATGATGAATATTCTTACAATGTATTTTAATATGATGTGGCTCTAGTTTTTTTAAAGTGACCAGTGTGGTTCTGCAGGGATGTACAGAGGAAAATTTAGGTACATATGATCAACCGTTTTTTTTTTTTTTTTTAAATGCATAGACAGCCACCCATTTAATATCAATGGGCATTTAAAGCCATTTCTTTATCTAACCAGAAGAGAACCTGATCAAGATTAAAAATCTCTTTTTCAACAGCTTTCTGGCCATGACAGCAGCAGTAAACAGAATTTCAGACCTATTCAAAGATGCTACAAGGAGTATCTGTTTTAGTTGTACTCCCTCGCCACCTTCTGGCCCGTAATCTCACGCGCATTCTCGTGAAGATGTGACTTTAAACCAGACATGCATTTGTTTTGGAACAATTGTTTTTTCATTCAAGACAACCCTTTACGGGATACGACTATAGACTGTATATAGAGTGGTCAGCGTGGTTCCGCCATTTATCATTGTACGGTTTTGAAGCCAAAATTCCCCCGTCACAGGCGCCACCATGGTAGCAGTTTGAAGCCAGAGTCTGTGCAGTAGAGATGATGAGGGATTCTGGGAGGATCTGAGTGGAGCTGGGTGACAAAAGTAATATATATATTTTTTTCTTTCAAGAGTCTAATCACTTCCTGACTCTCCCTCCTGACATATTCTACAATCCCCGAAAAAAATACACGAGGACAGCAGCTGTCAATCATCGTTAAACGTTACGTAAAGCCTCGTTTTTAACCTCCTATAACTAATGTAAATGAAACTTTTCAGAAAAAAAGAGGACTTGGGTACAAGGCAGCCAAATGATATCTTCAAATCACCACAACAATCGGACGTGAGAAACATTTCTACCAGGTGTAATAATTTTTTAAAGTTTGACCACAGCCTATCTGGAATGACTGGAAAGCCAGATTTTTAAGCCTATACTGCAGCCAGCCACCAGGGGGAGCAGTTTTTGTGAAGACCTCACTTCAAGCTGAGCAAGCGCACGTCCATTTTTTTTTTTTTACAGTCAATGGATATGACGGGATTTATCAGGACAGTTTTGTAGTGCTACTGTTTGGAACATGACATCAAGCAAACACTGTAAGTTTGTACCGTACGTCAGCTGGCGGCTATATGTAGCAGCTAATTGCAGCTCAGTGCTGCAACGCATCTGTAGGGTAACGTGACAACAAGCAAACCGTCAGTTGGTATGTAAAGTAGCTGTTCATAAGTAGCGCTGGCAGCCAGATACTCTGAGACATGTCTATAATGTGTACCGTCAGTGAATCCAGATTATGTCCTGTCAGTCATCTACCAATCAGAGCTAACGTAACCTCACTCTTCATTTTATTGATAGACTCTCAAGTTTGAACAGACCACTGCAGAATAACTGCTGACTGTGGGTTGGAATCAACATCAGCACAAACAGATTAGCCCTTTTAGCCTTTAGCTACAAAGTAGCATTTGAATTAACCTATATTGTTGCTGATAATCTCATTTTTAAGTGTGGATTACAATTGGGCATATATCTAGAAGGAAGACTTTTTCGAGATCACTTTCAAACTGCCTTTTTAAAAATAGTCATACAACGTAACACAAGATATGTAGTCTATAGCATACACACAAGAATTTAAGCAGCAGCTTTATTCACCAAAATTAGCTAGAATAGCTAAATAGCAATGTTACCACTGCCCAGTCACTGGCATCTATCAGTCAATTATTTGTCATCAAATTCTCTTCATGTAAACACATAACACATCAAGAACCAAGTAGAAACACCCGGTCTAGAAATATAAATGCTAGGGTGTTAAAGACTGCAGTTCATCAAGTGTCCACTAGAGGCTGTCTGTAGAAACACTAGACACCATACAAGATCTTCATGAGATCTTCCCAAGACTTCCTGATGAGGTCTTCACATAAGGGTCTCCTAACTGGTTCATGACGTGTTGGAGCAGCTGGCCTCAGACACCAAGGTCTGCTCATAGCCAATCAGAGAGGAGAGGGCTTGTGCAGCGTAGAGCCTTAAAGAGACAGCAGCTGGTAGAAGAGTTTTTAAAAACACTAGAGAGGGAAAAATGAGCGGGGCACCAGAGGGACAATGCAAAGACTAAAAAAAGCACGATACTCCCTCTTTAATTTGTTAGCAAACAGCTTTCACACGCAAACATATACACTGACTCTTTCATTTTCTTTTTTTTAAGATCTGATGAATTGTCAAGTATTTTACAACCCTTACCAAGCCCACTGTGTCACCTCAGGTTATTTCTGTAGGTTTTCTTCTGATACTTTGAATTTCATCATGTGGACAGGACAGTAAGAGAGAAAAGTTATCAGTGTGGGAAAAGATAGAAACACTTCTGAAAATCCACTTTCTCGACTGAGAAGAAGTTTTCTGGCATGTTGCATCAGAGAATAAGAGATTCTCCATAATGTGCTGAGCCATGCAGACGCAGCAGCTGTAGACTCTATTCATCCATCCAAACATTATTGTCTGGAAAACCTTTAGTAATAAAATTAGCATTGACTGAACCTGTCTAAGACACCAACGCACCTCTCCGAGTTCAATGTGTCTGTGAGGGGGATGAGTTTAGCCTTTCGCTGACTTTCAGAGCTCTCATTGTGTGACTGTGCCGTGATACTCATCAGGAGTTTGAAAATATGGTCTCACTGTAAACCTTGATTAATCATTAACATCTTTATGGGACAATAAAGTCTGAACTAAAGAAACAGTAAAGACCTACTGTGATTTCTCACTGCTCTTGTTTTTCAGTTTTACCTAGCTTTTCGTTTACATCTAATATTTAAATTAAAATTTGTACATTGCACATTTCAGACTCAGGGTTAAATATGGGGTTCAAAAATATGCACAACTGAGACATTTAAAAAAAATAAACTCACTAAGACTCAATAAGTCTTTTGTTTCGCCATTTGGCATCTCCTGGAAACAGAAGTTGATATTTAGGAGACAAAAACAAAACAACTAAAAAACAAAAAACAAAAAACGTGTTGGTCATTAACATAAGAAAGGGGTTGGAATATGGTTACTGAGTGTGAAAAAAAAAAAAAAAAGTGTGGTCTTCTGAATTTGTGGTCAGCGCAACATGAAAAGCATGAGAAGTAAAGTAATATATCAAAATAGATTATCTGTCAGCCTTAACGGGTTAATTCTAATGCATGTAACATTTGAATTCCTTTTTTTTTTTTTTTTCCAAAACTCTCTTGCAATTCTGCCCCAGTGGCACACCATGGCTGCACAATCATCTTCCAGCTCCCTGCTGCACATTTCTCTTCAAAAACTTCCACATGGTCAAAAGTCACTTTGTACCAAATGGAACTGAAGTTTCTCAGCAGTACTGTTGGTTTATTACTGATCAGACTGATGTCAGTGAGTAAAGCTGACACAAAAACCAACAGTGCTGTTTAAGAGTTTACAAACCACTCGTGGGTGAAATTAAAATTCACTTCCTTTCTCTGATTTCATGGGAGAGATTTCTGTTAAAGTTAGACTCGTGAGTTTTTCTCTAGTTGACATCACATTTCTCAGGTTTTAAAAATCACTTACATGTTATATGAGGCATTTGGTTTGTTGTTCCCTAAACTTACATGAGCTGCTCAGCTTGTACACGGATACTTGCAAGCTCTTCTAAGTTTTTTTTTTTTTTTTTTTTTTTTTTCCATTGTCACAGATGAACATTACAGAATCTCTAAAAGTGAAGTCTTCAAGACAACTTAAGAATCCATTGGATTCCCAACTGTAGACAATTGTAAAATTTGCTTTTTATCATTTATGTTGACCTAAAAATGGTTTCGAGATGCAACAGGTTGAATCCAAACGTAATAACTGTGAGCAGTATTAACTGTAAGATTTTGTGGTTCTTTTTTTTTTTTTTTTTTGTAATTATTATTTAGTTTTCAATCCATTTATTTATTTATTTATTTATTTATTTATTTATTTATTTATTTATTTATTTATTTATTTTATTTTATTTCATTTATTAATCCATGTATTGCCCATTTTGTGGATATGTTAATACATTCCTTATTTATTTATGTATTTATTTATTCATTTTTCTATTTTTAATTTATTTCTTACTGTCAAGGCAGTACTGTATCAACACTGAGTCCACATCAAATTTACCCCAAGAGGACAATAAAGTTCTATTCTATTCTATTCTATTCTATTCTATTCTATTCTATTCTATTCTATTGTAGTCAAGACCAGTTCTGCATTTTCTTTATTGAGCTAAAAAAATGTGACCTTAAACAATCCAACTCAAAGTTATTCAGTAGTACCCTCTCCATCTACCTCCCTCTGACTCATGATAGCACTGTGTGATTCTGGTTGTCGAAACCAGACAAATTAAGTCCTTTGAAGACTTTTTGTCTTCGTTTGTTGAGTTTACAAGATAACTCTGAGACTGAGGTATTTCTTATAATCAAATGAAAGACTTAAGTCTTCATCAGATTTCTGATGACGAATGTCACGCTTATCCATGATGGTCATTACGTTACTGAGAGTCATCCATCCCCAGCAGCATGACCGTGGGCGCTGGATTAAGGCAAAGCAGGCAAATACTCCAAGTTTCCTTCACCCTGAAGTTTACTCTGCCACAAGTATTTTTAATAATCTGATGAATTAATCATGACATACGCCTGTTTTCAGGGCCTCCAGACAGGTTGTGTATTCCTCTTTGGATCACTGTGAGGACGGGGCTGAAGAAAGACAGTGTGTCTGATGGAAGGGGTTCAGTGACTGTTTCCCCCTTTAACCCCTCAGATAGAAAAGATTGGGGTGAAGTCCTGAGTTTCTTTAAATCAGACTTTAGTCTTTGTGTGTAAACTGTGTTCCAGTCAGCAGCCTCTCCAGAACAAGCCTTAATGAAGATCTGCATTGATTGTGCTGTGATTTAGAGTGAGGCGGCTCCATTAGAGGAAATGAATTCTGAATGACTGAGCAGGCCTCAGGGTGGCTTCCCTTAATTTTTATTTCCTTTTTCTGTCTCCATCTCTCCCTTTCATTGCATCTTTACCTCGCCTGCCCTCACCCCTCTAATCTCTCCCTCCCTCCCTCCCGCTCTCACCCCAGGGCTACACAGAAGTCCCACGCTATTAGCTTCTGTTAACCATATAATAGCAGAAAATCCCATTTGACCAGCAGCGACCAGATCGAGGAACCTGGAGCTGTGACACAAACACAGTGTAGCCCACACACAGACACACGACTGGTGCAAAACGTCCAAACACACTTCTGTGCACACACACATTCCTGCACTGAATACTGTTTCTTTTAGCAAAACCACGTCCAGTGACCCTGTTGAACCCAGCGTATTGATTCTCTTCTCTGTTTCTTTCCTCTCTTGTCATGGCCTCCACTGTCCTGCTTTATCTCTGTTTCTCTCCCTTTCTACATCCTTACCCCCCTCCTCTCCTCCTGTAATTGATTCCCTTTTCACCACATCCTCCTGTCACAGGAAGCACCTCAGGTTGAACTTGTTTGACCACAGAAAAAAACCCAAAGAAAGCCTCAATCCCACCGTCAGGTTAGCACCGCTGGAAGAAAAAAACAGCAAAACAGGATCCTGACTGATTCCTCTGCTGCTCGACGGCACCAAAGACTTCTTACACTCTAAACTGAAAGGCTACCTCATAAACAGCCAGCCTGTCAGTGTTCCTTTACCTCACACTAAATGGTCTTGTACTATCAGCGCTATTAGCCAATTCTCACAACAACCATTTAAACCTCAGTTCCTTTTCACTCACACTCCAGCTGCTGCTGTCTGAGCTTCTCCTCCTCCTCCCCAGACTCCTCTTCCCTCATCTAAAAGCTTTGGTTAACTCTCGCATGAGCTTTTCAGTGTACGTCCTGAAAGGCAATAACATGCTGATAAGCTAACCCAGGGAGCGTCTACAAAGCAGAGCGTTAGCGCCGAGCATAAGTTAAAGTATTTTACTGTTTGGCAGGTGGTCAAATCTTTGATGAAGTGATCCTGAATGAAAAGATTTTGCAGAATATTACATAACAAATAAAAACAGATTTTGTTCGGTTCCAGTTGATAATACTGTCAATTGGGATGGGTACCGAATTAGGTACTTTTATAGGTACCGACCGAATTCTGTCAAAAGTACCGGGTACCGATTCAGATAAAACCAAAAGGTACCATGTTTAGGTACCTAAATGCATCCTTGTGACTGTGAGGGAGTGGAAGAGTAGGTGATTTTCCACATTGGACATGAACACAGCATTGCAAGGTTATATATTGAAGAATAAATATGTTAAATCCAACTATTTTATATTCTATTATTAAACAAACTGATATTTTTTACCACATAAACACAAAAAAGTACCGAAAATTGGTACCGTTAAGTACTGGTACTGATTGCTAGGTACCGGTCATCAGTACCGTATTGTTTCAAATGTGAAAGGTACCCATCCCTAACTGTCAAGTTAAATTGCAAAATTATAAAAGATTTAAAAGGCTTAAATATAGGCTTTATATCTAACTAACGAAGGAGTAAATAAGTGTCAAATGGAAACACAAACAATAAAAAGGCTTATTTCTATCGGTGAGTTTTAGTCAAATAAAAAACAAATGTGTTGTATCTACATAAATAAATGAATAAATAAATGATCTTAATCTTATATCATGGATAAAAAGTTGAATTGACAGATAATCAGCAACAACAAAGAAAAAAAAAAGGAAAGAAAAAACAAAGTCGTAAGGCATCACCACTGAAAACCCAGATTTCCTTCCTGGAGGGTTTAGACCATGGGTTTTCACATGGCACAACTGAGGCAGGTGAGGAGCGAGCGTTGAAGCCTGCCAAAACCAAACAGCGATGTGCATGCATTTTTCGTCAGCGACTGCCGGGCCTGTGCTCCATGTGAGCCCTTGCATCTCTTTGTTTTTTTGCGCTTTTGTTTGTCCTACTTACTGTAATAAAGTTTCAGAATCAGTATCACCATTAAATTACTCCTTCAGTCAGGAAAAGTTAATATCTAATTTAAAGTCGATCTACACAATTTCTAAAGACGGAGAAAAAAACAGATTTGGTTACTCTAAAAGTGATGCTCCAGGATGGAACAAGTTGGGTCCTATCACAAGGTTTAGGGCAGAAATTACCCCTACAGCAGTGTTTTTGTGCAGCAGAAGCCCAGAGCGCTCGCACCAAACACCCCCTCCCTGCTCCTCTGCTGGTTTCCTCTGCACTCAGACAGGGCCATATTTTACTTGACCAAACGGACTCCCACCGAAAAAATCTGATATTGGTCTGCATTCACACTTTGTTTAGAGAATTTTCAGTGCGTAACGTTCACACAAAGATACCGTTAAATAAGGCTCTAGTTCTCATGGTGTCTCTTTGTCCTGGCAGACTACCTGCGTTTGTTTATATCTGGCACGCCGTGCGGGGATTGATACACTAAGCGGCGAGCGCCTCGTAGCCAGCTGTGGCTCTGCAGTGGAGGTAGCGTTGTTTTACGACACAATGAGAACTAGAGCCTTATTTAGCGATGTATTTGTGTGAAAGTAACGCGCAGAAAATTCTCTGAATAAAGCGTGAATGCAGACCGATATCAGATTTTTTCGGTGGGAGTCCGTTTATTTGTGTTTTTGGTCAAGTAAAATATGGCCCCGTCTGAGTGCAGAGGAAACCAGCAGAGGAGCAGGGAGGGGGTGTTTGGTGCGTGCGCTCTGGGCTTCTGCTGCACAAAACCACTGCTGTAGGGGTAATTTCTGCCCTAAACCTTGTGATAGGACCCAACTTGTTCCATCCCAGAGTATCACTTTAAGGCAAGACAAAAGTAAGGGTTGTACGGTGATGCAACGGTTAGTGCTGCTTTATTTTCTCCCTGTGCATGTGTTGGTTCTCTTCAAATACACCAGCTTCCTCCCACAGTCCAAAAACATGCTCATCAGGTTAAGTGGTGGTTCTAAATTGCCCGTTAGTGTGAGTGCGCACATGAAAGGTTGTCTGTCCCCGTGATTGACTGGCGACCAGTTCAGAGTGTACCCTGTTTGTCGCCCATATACAGCTTGGATAGGCTCCAGCTACTGGTGACCTTGAAGCTTTGGTTACATTTCTTTTGTGGTGGGGTTGTAAACAGAGAATGATTTTGTAGAAACAATGAGTTTTCGTTCTTTCTTCCAGGATGCATAAACTACATACTTGTATGATGAATATGATTTCTTAACATTGATGAATGTATCCGTTTACTTTAAGTCTTTTACCATGAAACAGCATCAAAAAGAGGCACAACTAAGAAGAACCTGAGTCCTGAAGACTTTGTTGAACATGAGTGGATCCTGGTTGCTCTGGGAAGTCTATCAGTCCTTTTCCCACAGTTGTTACAGCTCTGAGTGACCTCTACAACTCAAGCAGCATGACCACCTAAACAGACTCATAGCCTTAAACGATAACTGTACGTGACTGCATATGGGAGCTCTTTTACCATGACCATGATGAGTTGGTGTTGTTGAGTTCATTTTGCCTCCATGCTACCATTGACTTCCATTGGGTTCGTTCAAAATATATGAAAATCCTGATAATGATGGATTAGTAAAACATAACTCAAAGGGTTTAAGAATCTACTGGTTGATTTCCGGCATTCTCCGAATTTCACAACTGTTTAATACAGTTAACACAGAAAAACTGTGAGTGATTATCATAAAGCAGACTTGACCAAAGTCAGGCCTAAGGTCCATTCTCAAAGAGCTCTCAGCATTCTTCTTACAGTTTATTAGCTATGACACTAAAATTAATCATGTTCATTCCTTCTGCCATCAGGCTGATAAACTTCACTTGGCATCAATGTACTGACTGTTTATCATTGTACTGACTGTCCATGAGTGTCTATTTATTGTCTCTGGCACACTCTTGCCTGTTGTTAGTAAATAAATGTATGGTCAAGGTAGATTGCTAAAACTGAAGTCCCCTTGGGGATAAATAAAGTTGTCTAGATCTGAATTATGTGGACATTTACATTTTCTGTTAAGGTCACAAACCAAACCAAAATCTATCTATTGAAGTTTCACTGAACTACATGTGGACTGTGTAGAGGCTACCTGTATAAAGCCCTGTACGTCATGCAGAACCAGACTCTTTGACCCACACTTGAGTGTAATAACTGGACTACCTCATGTATTTAGCATTGCTGAATTTGACTGCTTCAGTCTATGTTTTAGGCACTTTTATATTTTCATTTTATTGGTGTGTGTCTATTGTCAATGTATATATATTTTGTTCTTGCTCTTAAGTTTTAACCTTAAATTTTGTGCCATCCATATGTAAACACGTGCTTCTTGAATAAAGAAACTCAATGTCTCTTACAGCTGACATCTTAAAATTAATGTTTTTATTTTGATGTGAAAATGTGAAAGTTATAAAAACACATTGGAGAATGAAGGGGCAAATAAAAGTGATGAAATGATGCAGAGAAATAGTTCAGAATGCAGGATCAGAAGGTCAAAATAGTCTGAATATGAAAAACAATTGTGATAAAATCCAGAACCTGATCCTGGCAAATTTTCCCTATATCGCCCCCTAATGGGGAATTTTTTTTTTCATTTATTATTATTTTTTTTTTTAAGTTATTTTTGGGGGCTTTTTTTGCCTTTAATTGTAAAGAGGAGTATAGTGGATAAAGTAGGAATTATGGCAACAATGGAGAGTGACATGTGAGAAAAAAGGCCACAGGCTGGATTGAACCCAGGCCACCTGCACTAAGGCAAACCTCATGGAGCGCAGCCTGGACCACTAAGCCATCAACGCCCCTTAAAGGGCAACTCTGTTTTTTTGACACCTGGACCTTTTTTTATAGGTGTATGCATGCTCATATACTCACTCAGACAAACATTGTGCAGCTCGGAGTCCTTCAGAAGTTATTTAGATCCAGCTGATTTTAGCCGCACTTAGCGGGGGCCACGGCAAGGGAGCTTCAGCGCGGGACATAATCTCTGCAAAATCGCTCATTTCGGCTCTATTTTTTCATCCATCGCCAGTGTTATCATTAAGTCAGCTCGTCTACCGTCTTCAGGTGGGTCAGCTGACCCAGAGCTGACCTGGTAAACAAACGTTTGACGGTTGTCCTTACCGGTTTGAGCCTGAGCACACGGACGAGGGGCTCCATGAAAGAAGGATGCAGAGGGAGAGAGACGAAGAGCTGGCTCAAGAACAACAAACAGGAGCACATCCACGACTCAATGCGAACTGGTGGTGCGCTTGTGGACAGTGTTCACCTATGGCAACAGAAGAGGAGCCGACTTTATGATAACACTGGCGATGGATGAAAAAATATAGCCGAAATGAGCGATTTTGCAGAGATTATGTCCCGCGCTGAAGCTCCCTTGCCGTGGCCCCCGCTAAGTGCGACTAAAATCTGTTGGATCTAAATAACTTCTGAAGGACTCCGAGCTGCACGATGTCTGAGTGAGTATATGAGCATGCACACACCTATAAATAAGATCCAGGTGTCAAAAAAACGGAGTTGCCGGCAGAGTTTGCAGATGTTAACGTGACACATAACACTGCAGAAAACTGAACACTGATCATTAGGGATCAGAAACACCTGAGGGACAGGTGAGGTTTAAATTTCATCAGTCTGTGATGATGACACAAGGATGTTTGAAACAAGTTTGGACACCCCTGGCCTAAAGGGAGGCTTTAAATGCAGGATATTTAGTATATAAAGAGAAAAAAGTATCCTGTTTTTCAGTATCATCCCCCTGTAACACCATCATATTGAATACATCTTCCCTTCACTCTCCATTCCATGCTTTCAGGGCTCACTCAATGAGACCCTCACCTATAAAAAGAACAGGCAATTTAAACCTAACACTGAAGATGTAGTCAGATAAAATGTGCAAGACAACCTCTAACACCCAATACTCACTCTGAAACAGATACAAGCAGGTTGGACATCTCTGATATCCAATACTGCAGGCTGATAGGGGAAAGTACAAGAACCTTGATCAGGGTAAAGCAGCATGTAACAGCTAGAATTACTTGAAACCAAATGAGTCTGACTCCAACTGAACCTTTCTCATTTCTAAAAAGGAACGCGTAGTTATCTGATCTCTGGTGGACGGGCTGATTTCATCCTAAATGTCCATTTTTTCCCTTTTTATTTGAGCTGTGAGCTTCTAACTTTTTACATTTATGGACACACTTAATTCAATCAGCTCACACACATCATGAAATGAGATCTGAAACTGCACTGCAATAAAATCTGCTCATGTGCCTCATACATTTCTGACACTCAACCCGAGCTAAGCCTTCCTTATCGCCCTGGAAGTCATCCGCTGCAGTCAGCGTCATACACACCAACTCCCTGCCTGAAGATAGCTCCAACAAAGAGCAGCTGATAGATCCCTACGCCAAATACAACTGTGCAGCACCCCCTCTGACATCCTGTGGGTGAGTGTCTCTGTGCTGCAGCAGGGATCAATGCCAACAATCCAGCACTCTACGATCAGACTTCCTACCAATACACAGATCTTAAATACTGTACAGTAATGGACCAGGCTGCAACAAACAATCACTATTCACAGAGATTCAATGCACTTCACTGCTGGGAGTCTCAGGCTGCTGCAATGATTGTCAGTCTGTGGAGGTAATGCACCAAGAAATGGACTCGTACACAGACAGAAAAAGGCTGCTTGGAAAAATGCAGGAGTCAGAATTTGCTTTGCAGCTTTAGACTGAAAGTGTTGTAGCTACTGTCTCTGAGCCACGATCAGCCAAACATGTCCCGGAGCTAAATGAAGCAGACGACTCAAGCTGCTCTGATTCCACACTTGTAATGCGTCATAACCTGACGATCAAATCCTCCTAATATGCTGGATTATAAAAGCTGTAAGATTCCCAGAGTCTCTCTGTCTGCTCTGCTTTGGCTCAAACTTTCAGATCCACCATCTGCACAGTATCCACACGCACACTCCAACCAGTTTAAGATCATCTCATCACTCTTGGATGTTTGGATGTAAAGTGAAACTGTGGAGACTGAGAAACAAACAACAACAACAAAAACAATGAAAATGTTCTGTTGCTGCAACAACCAATTTAACCATGGCATAGTAAGTGAGTCATCCAACTGCACTGCAAAATCTGAGATCTGAGCAGGTGGTTATGTCCCATTTTAGTATAAAAAAAAGAAAAACAGAAAACGCCTTTTCAAAGATACCTGAATGGAGCCTAAAAACCAACCGATCGAAGAAGGAAAAAAACATGTCCTTGTCTGATTCTTGTGTTAGGACATTTTTTTTCCTTCAAGAAACCAAACAAGGGCATTTCTCTTACCCTGTAACCCTATTGGCTGGTTATTTCTACTCTGTCCAAGCGTCATTTTTTGTCTTGCAGTGTCTTGATGTCACCTTCAACCAGGCATTTTTTAGGAGAATCAGACATAAGCATTTGCTCAAGTTGCAGGTTTTGCAGTGTGGTAAAGAATGTTTCCTTCTTGTTTTGCATTTTTGTTTGTTGTCCTATTTGCTCAAATATATAAACTGTTCCCCCATGAAGCTGGGAAACATCTTTTTCTACTTCTTCTCATGAAATGATTGGAATTTGCAAAGGTTGATTATGGTTTGATTTTCACTGTGATATGCTTGAAAGATATTGGTTTATGAGGTTTGAAGAAGATATGAACTTAATCTATACTGAATGAATCACATTGTGACAGTCATTTCTATGAGAAGAGGTTAAAAACTTCACGGGCAACAATGTTAATATATATATTTTTTTAAAAGTCCAACTCTGTTGAATGGCAAGTTTTCTTCTGTCATTTCACAAGGTGTTGAACAATAAAAGGATTTCATCATTGTTTGACATAAGCTTCTCCAAAAACTGACCCACAACCCTCCTTTAAAGGGATAATTCAGTTTTTTTTAAGTAGGGTTGTATGAGCTCTATGTGACCACTAAGGAAATTAGATACAGTGGATGTTTCCTCTGTATTCCTTTCAGTCGCCATCTGTAGCAGCTCTGTGTAGCTACTCCGGTTCATACAGGTATCCTTTGGTTCCAAAGTGAATGAAACTTCATCGTCGCTGTCATAGTCACTCATTTTGAATTTCCTACGCTGCCTCACAATCCTTAGAGTACAAACAAAAGAATTACGATACTTGATCAAACTTACACGAGGCTACAACCGGCGCCCGAAGAATAGCTTGTTGACATTCCCTACAGCTGAAAGGAGGAGGGGGGATGGAGTGCACTAGTGCTGCGCGGAAGGACACATGACCAGTTAGTTAGGTCCAGATAAATGTTTATATTTCCAAAGACTTAATGCACTTAAAAATATTTTATGTAGCATACTCTTAAACTGTGGTATTACTTTTTGATTTGAGTTCTTGTAGGCAGAGAAAATAGCCTTTGAATTTGGTACGGTCTCTCCCTGTTAGCGCCTATTTCCTCATCACCATCGATTACAGTCTGTGTCTTACTGAGGGAGAGGAGACAACTTTCTACTGTATCTAATGTCCTTAGTGGTCACATAGAGCTCATACAACCCCACTTCAAAAAAACTGAACTATCCCTTTAATGCATAGCCTCCCTGTAGATACAGCATTAAACATAATAATTAATAAATGAAAAATGAATATATAAATAAATAGTAAAGTCAAAGGATTTTTTCATCATAAAACGTTTTAAAAAAGACTCTTTTAGTGTTGTGGCCAGCAGAGGGCAGTGCAATAAACTTTAACTCACAAAAAAAAAAAAAAAAAAAAAAAAAAAAAAAGGATATTAAAGAGAGGGTATTCTGATTCCCAATATTTAAACATAAACATACAGTAACAATACTGGATGCTCAGATTAAAGTTGTGCCAATTTTCCAACATCTACACATTCAGATGTTGTAAAAATCTAGGAATCTGTCTGTTAGCTACTCTAAATGCTCCATTCTTTAATTAAAAAAAAAAAAAAAAAAAATTCTTCATGAGCCTTGCTGAGATGATGAGGTCTTCACACCAGGACCTTGTCACTGGTTCATGACACGTTTGAAAGGCAGGCCTCAAACACTCTGATCTACCCCAGACAGGCTGGGGGAGCCTTAAAGGGTCAGCTGCTAAAAATAAATGTTTCAGCGAGAGGCTGCAAAAAGCTTCTTAAATGCAAGTGAGAGAAAAATAGGACAATTGGGCATAGCAGAGGGGCAGAAGAAAGCCAAACATGACAAAAATATCAAATTAATAAATACATTACCCTCTCTTTAAAGTTTTAATTATAACTGGGGTTTAATAGGGCCTGATCCACAGCTTTCAGGCTTGGCTCTAACAAAATTACCAGAATCGATTTAAATAGATTTAAAGTCACAAGCTAGCGACACACGGCTAAAAATCCTGTTAAAAAATGAGGGTTGATGTTTTTCTGTTTGGTCACATCAGTGAGAAACCTCTCCCAGATGATGGTTTAATCTCTTGTTTTGTCTTGTTTTTGTCTTGTTTTGTTTTGTTTTTGTAGAACATAATGACGCAGCTCTAATCAGTCACTGTGACATTTCTAAAATCTGAAGGCTTCAGATCATCAGGAACTATTAACACAGAGTAAACAAGATAGCAGCGAGCAACTGGCTGCCTGCACGCGACAAACTGTGAATCAATAATCCAATCAAGCCTGATCGCGGCAACTTAATATTTGAGCAGCTCAATAATTACATGCAAAGGGGGTTAATTAGGTTTTAATTACATGTAACCAGCTCGCTGCAGCGTGCCTGTCTCTGCTTGGTCGACTGTGACGGCTGGGTCGTCTGCTGCAGCGCTGGAGGGAGGCTTGACTCGAGTCAGACGCAGACTCGCTAATATTGCACGAACCATTGAGCGTCTGTTTAGGAAGCTCGGATCAGGCGCTGTTTATGCCGCCGTTTCTCTTTCAGGCTGTAAATCTTCTACAGACATGCCACATTGCTCTCTGAGAGAAGCTCAGTCTGCTCTGATGGCTCTGTGTAAACGGCTGATGGTATCACGCGGGCGCGACGCTTGCATTTCCCACAAACAGCAGATGGCGGAGCTTTAAAAGGGTCACCCAGGTCCTCTCAGTGAACAGAAACCTCTTTAGAGCTGATCTGGTTAATCTAGTCTCACTCAGATGTTAACAGGGGGTCATGTCATTTCAAGTCTATCGCAGTTCTGCACAGATCATCGGGTCACATGTTTACATGCTCCAACGCAGACGTATAGGGACTGAAACCTCTCTAGCCGACCAACCAGTGACACCAGGAAGACACAAAGCTTTGCCTGTCTTTCTGCTATTTCTGAACAACAGTCAACAGAGATTACAAGACATCTTCCTGAGTTTATTATCAAAGATGAGACAGTTGTGAAATCCTTTCACTTTTTTCGCACCATTATCAACAGTATTTCCTAAACATACTCTGTCATGTTGAATAAATTTTAACCTAGCGTGATTTTCCTTTAAATGGAAAGCTAAATAAGACATTTCTAGAGCCACCATAGAAGTGTCAGTCTTGTCTCATCGACAACAACTCGGTCACAAAGCACCCATGTTCTGTGAGGAGGCATCTGAGGCTGCACTGAATCCACACTCCGTCATTCTCACAATCACATCACAAACACCCCCCCCCCCCCCCCCCCTGACTCTGAAGTCTATTTTAGCAGCAAGATTTCCAGTCCTCTGCCATAAAACAGTGCCAGGCTTTGACTTTCACTTCCATCAACTACACAAGATCCACCTGCAGGCTCCAGTGAAAGAGTCAAAGATTTAATGTCAGCACTACTTAAATTTTCTGCATTTAGAATAAATCTGCAAGAAGCTCTGAGATCAGAGTCTGGACGGTAAACACAAACATGAATAAACATTTAAAGCTGCCACAACAAGAGCTGAGAGACTGGAGTTATTCAAATACTCTGTGGAAGAGGACTGAAGACTACGACTGAACTTGGAAAGAAATGAAAGACTGCAGGTTTTTCTATAATTTACTTTTATAAGATTGTTAGTTCAACCATAGACTGAATAATATGAAGGTGTAGTCTCACTGACGTCACCATCTACTTCTGATTCATCCACAGCGGCTGCGTCTACCTTTTGAGTCAGGATGAAGTAAAGAGAGTCAGTCATGCCCTTAAATGGGCAGAACCTGTAAATATAACTTAGAAAATACTGAGTCAAAGAAAAAAAAAAGTCCCTTTGTGGTGTGCTGATAGAGAAACAAGCTAATCAGACCCAACTCTGCTTTGAATCAGGCTGTAAACATGCTAACTTTGATCGTCTCTTTCAGCTTGCTGTGTTTGTGGTTTCAGGTCTCAAGCTGAATCTTGATAAACTGCAGTTTTCACAACTTTCACAGCAGCTTTATGTGTTTAGACCAAGACAAATTGATGTCAGTGTCTGGCATCAATATTTCAGGAGGATCACAGATGGGCAAAACAAGTAGGAACCTCTATCTGGGAACTCATGTGTAGCTCTGTGACAGTCGGTGAGTGTTTTTCCAGCTTTGTCTTAACATGGTACACCACTTTGAAATAATGCAAATACTAAAAAATTAACACAATTTCATTTTAGAAAGAAAACATTGAACAAAAACACATGATGAGGTGGTCAGGGTATCAAAACCTACTTTTGAAGAGGACCAAATTTGGTTTTGTGAGAATGACTGAGTGTCAGTAGCTTTGACTAACATATTAATTAACAATCCAATAATATATGAAGGCTGTTTTTGGTAACCATTTCTCGATTTTTGTAAAAATCACTCACCAGGTGTGTTTAAACATCCACGTGCGGTCAAACCTCACCTGCCCCTCACTTGTCTCTTAATACTTGATGATAAGTCAGTAGTGTGCACAGAAGGGGCAATTTAAAGAAAAAAGTATCCTTTTGGGAGCCAAAACATGTTAAACTGTCCTCTTGGGAGCCAAAATGTGTGCTGAAGTGCCCTTCTTGTTGGAAAACACACTTACTGCCCTCTTAGTTGGCACTAGCACTCTCTAAAGCATCTTCCTGGGAGCCAAAACAAGCTAAAGTGTCCTGGTTGGCAAAGCACATGAAACCACCTTCTTGGCTGGTTAAAAGTGGATGAACTGCCCTCTTGGGTGGCAAAAACACGTGCTAAACTGCCTTCTCGGGAGGGGAGAAAACACTAAATGTTGTTTATATTTATTTTTGCCCCTGCTTTTCAAAAAGTCTTTGATTGATACTGTGATCAGTGGTCAGTTTTTTGCAGTCTTATGTGCTACATAACCATCAACAAACTCTGCTTCTGACAAAGGAAAATGTTCTCCATTGGGGGGCGATATGGAGGAATTGTGTTGAGTTGTTTTATGTCAGGATCAGGATCTGGATTTCATCAGGACTGTTTTTATTTCTTTTCTTTTTATATTCAGACTATTTTGACCTGCAAACAACATTTTTAGCCCCAAACATTTCTGATCCTGCATTCTGAGCTGTTTTTGTGCAACAGTTTTTGTCTTTTCTGCACCATTTCATGCCTAGTCTTGTCTTGTGTCCTCTGACATGTTCTTTGAACTCTCAAATGTTCACATCCTGATAAATCCATTTATCTAAAGACGTCAGCTGTAAGAGCTGATGCATTGTCAAAATGTAGTTTGCTGAGACCCTTAGGGATGGGAACCTTTCACATTTGAAACAATACAGTACCAATGCCTGGTACCTAGCAATTGGTACCGGTACTCATTGGTTCCAATTTTCGGTACTTTTGTCTGTGTATGTGGAAAAAAAAAAAAAAAAAAAAAAAGTTTAATCATAAAATTTAAATTATTTGTAACATAACATAATTATTCTTCAATATATAACCTTGCAATGCTGTGTTCATGTCCAGCATGGAGAATCTCCTACTCTTCCTCCCTCACAGTCACAAGGATGTGTTCACGAACAAAACATGGTACCATTTGATTTTACCTGAATCGGTACCTGGTACTTTGGACAAAATTTGGTCGGTACCTATAAAAGTAACTAATTTGGTACCCATCCCTGGAGACCCTACTCAAGATACTTTGGTTTTTGACCTTAAAGAAAATGTAAATGATTTAGAACATGGTTCATTTCAGTGACTTAATCAATTCATTGTATGACGTAAATGTAGAGTAAGAATTTATCTCAGGTTTTTAGGGTGGTGAGGGGGTTTGCGTCATAGACCAGGGGATCTGTGATCACAGGAGATGGGAGAGGGGAGTTTTTTGCCCAAGGCTACGAAGAAGACGATCCCAGGTATAGACAAGGATAATAAAATCACAAGTGTAAGGAGTTTTAAAGTAACCATGCACCATTTTCTCTAAAGTGAGAGGAAAATAAGAAAAAGGTAAAAAGAGAGCTTCAGTGAACAGACAACGTGTTAAGCCATCTAAGCCATCTGAGACACCTCTAAGCTGAACCGGATCACAGCTCGGGAACGACAGCTCAATTCTCTCTTTCACACATTTTTAAAGAAAGCTAAATTAAATCACCGACCCACAATGCACTTCTACTAAATATGACACCTCGGTGATATCCGAGTCTGGGCGCTGAGCGGGAACTATTCTCTCCTCACATGGAAACACGCGGTAAGAGCGGCTTAAATTAAACACACATCTCCGAATGAGACCTGACAGCTCGGGATGACGTGAAGATAATTGAAAATGAGTTAAGGGGAACGGCTGAAGCGACTGATGGGATAAGGATATAAAAACATCATGCAGCACACACACACGATGCATGGAGTGGTGGGAAATGAAGTGCACCAATCTGCAGAAATATGATTAAAATCACACGAGTGTCGCACACAACATCACACAGGAAGTGAGAAAAGTCCGACGAACGCGGCGCTCAGAAAAGTCCCATTATAAATCAAGTCAAAGCGACAGCCCTTATGCTTCAAAGTCATCTCTGAATCGCTTATCCACACACTGAGCCTCTCTATAGGAATACCAATTTACAATCCTCTGTCATATCACTCTGGGAAAGAGTGAAGGAGGGGGGGAGAGAGGTAGACGGAGAGAAGGAGGAGAGGAGGGATTATTCACAAAGTCGCTATTTATACGTTTCAATCTCACCCAGGGAGAAAGAAGATTTCTGCTCAAGTATTGACGTCCACAAATACAGTAAACAGACATATGAATGCTCCAGTCAGTCAGTCAGTCACACGCACACACACACACACACACACACTCACACACACACACACACACACACACACACATGAGTCCCAGGGCTGCGAGATAAGAGAGGAGAGTGTTCTGGGGAGAAAGCTTCCTCATTGGTGTGCAAGGCTGCACATGCTCCAGCCCTCCCTTGTATCCCCTGTGTGTGTGTGTGTGTGTGTGTGTGTGTGTGTGTGTGTGTGTGTGTGTGTGTGTGTGTGTGTGTGTGTGTGTGTGTGTGTGTGTGTGTGTGCTCTCCCTCTCTTTCCTTCACTGCCACTAAAAAGACACAGAGGACCTATTGTGCTCAAGGAAGGAAAATCAGCCCATTTTCAGAAAGAGGAGAGGAATGAACCGCTCCTTCTCCTTCCGTTCATCTCTCCCCGACCTCTCTCCTCCTCTCCCCCTTCTCGCTTTCTTCTCCCCTCCCATTCACACAGCAGCTGAAATGGCAGAGCTTGTTAAAAAGGAAGCCCACATGACAGTGCTCGCTGCTTTGCTTACCGCAGCATCTCCCCTCTTTGCTCGCCTCTGCACCACAAACCTCGCTTGAAAGCAACTCGATACGGCGCCTGAAAGAAGTTACGGCAACGAGAGGCCAACGAGTAAATACATGAAGGTGAAAGAGGAGGAGAAGAGTGGGGAAAGTCTGAGGATTCAGAGTAAATGAGGCGTTTCGTGCAGCAGTAACAGCACAACAACATTAAAGAAGGCTGTTTTTTTTTCTTTTTTTTTCAGGTGCAGCTTGTTCGCTCGGGAGCACAAGTCTGCAGGAAAACAATCTTTTCTTTCCTTCTTTCCAAAACTGTGCTTAGTGAGTGAAACTGAGGCTCCTGCCTGGTAATAGTAGTTTATTGGAACAATCTATCATGGCAGAAATGGAGACCGGTGGGGATTTAGTGATGTCAGTGGCCCCATCCTTATTGGATGGATAGATATGAAGGTGTCACGACAGAGTCTGAGACGGCAGATGTTTAATATTTATATCAAGATTAATCAGGATTCCCGTGCATCAAAACTTTGGAAGAAAACTTTAGTCAGCTTTGGTAACATGACTGAGATCTGGGGGTGGAGCAACAGGAGAGAGGGCTACAGAAGGAGAGTCAAATTCCTCCCCAGCCTGGGAAAACTCTGAGGAGTTTCTAGAGTTAAACTGCAGAAACTGAATCTACACTGTAAAAAATGAAATGTTGGTTTTAATCAAATACATTAAGTCAACTGGTTCCATTCAAAGGTGTTGAGTTAGTTGAAGGCAATCATTTCAATTTCAACTTAGCTGACCATAAATAACTAAATTCAACGAATATATTTACATTGAACTGGTTGATATATCCTCAAAAACGGAAAAACTGACTGAAATTTATTATGTCAACTGGTTCCTTGTCAATGTATGAGGTCGGTTGAAAACAATAATTTTAGGGTCAGATAAGTGGAACTTACCAGTTGACACATTTAAACAAAATTATTTTTTCCTTTTTTTGAGTGTAATATTTTCAATTAAAGTCAATTTTTCATTTTTTTGTTCATTTTTTTCCTTTTCCCCCAGTTTTAAGTGTAAGCTAGTGTTTTTTGTCTTACTTTTATTGAAAACTTTTGTATTTGACTTAATATGAGCTACATTTACCTGACAGGTCCAGAAGTATGACTTATTTTGGGGCCGATTTAAAACAAAATATGAAAAAGAGATGTAAAAGAGATGTAAAAAAAAAAAAAAAAAAAACACAGTATTTGTTTATTCTTACCCTTAATTCTTTTCCTTTTTTTGAGTGTAATATTTTCAATTTAATTCTTTTTTTTTTCTTTTTTTTGTTCATTTTTTCCCTTTTCCCTTTTTTAAATGTAAGCAAGTAGTTTTTTTTTTTTTTTTTTTTTTTTTTTTTAATCTTACTTTTAGTCAAAACTTTTGTATTTGACTTAATTTGAGCTACATTTACCTGGCAGGTCCAGAAGTATGACTTATTTCAGGGCGATTTTAAACAAAATTTGAAAAAGAGATGTAAAAGAGATGTAAAGAAAAAAAAAAATCCACAGCATTTGTTATTTTTGCCCTTAATTATTTTCCTTTTTTGAGAGTAATATTTTCAATTTGAGTCATTTTTTCATTTTTTTTTTGTTCATTTTTTCCTTTTTTCCCTTTTTTAAATGTAAGCAAGTGTTGTTGTTTTTTTTGTTTGTTTGTTTTTTTTTCTTAAGTTTAGTCAAAACTTTTGTATTTGACTTAATATGAGTTACATTTACCTGACAGGTCCAGAAGTATGACTTCTTTCAGGACAATTTTAAACAAAATATGAAAAAGAGATGTGAAAGAGATGTAAAAAATAAAAAATAAAAAAAAACACAGCATTTGTTAATTCTTACCCTTCCAAAAATGTTTGTTCATCCTGGCTACAGTTTAATATGAACAATAAAAGTCTGAGCATTTTCACAACTGCTGATATTTTTCTGCTTTGTCAATAACAGATGACACCAGAATTGCTTGTAAAGAGTGAAAAATAAAATAAGAAATGGCCAATGACGTAAGACTAAATCACTTGTCAGGTTTCATGAGATCATCTTTTAATATCTTGAAATAAGGCACTGTATCTGGACTCCTCTTGTGAATGTGCTTCATACTGAGTCTAATGAGACAATGTTACTAAAAATGAGAAATCAAAACTTGACTCAAGTTTTTACAGTGTAAGTCCCTAACATTTTTACTGATGTCTCCATTTTAAACACAAAAGCAAAGTTGGGTGAACGCACACAGTCTGACTGCTCTTATACAATCGTTGTTTTATGTATGAAGGCGCTGGTGTGGTGTCAGTCAAAGTGACAGAGGAACAGCTCTAGTTTCATTTTCTTTGAGGAAGACTTCAATGAGTCGTACCTTGCAGTGTTGGCATGAAGCAGGAGGATTTGCAGTTTGATAAATGATTTAAAGATGTCACATGAGACAAGAGGTACCACTTAGTGCAAATAATGGGGACCAGAATCAAGAGAAACCCAAAGTTCCTCACACACTGTAAAAACTGAAATCCAAACGAGCCAAAGATAATTTTTAACTTAATATGAGAAAAATTCACCAGAAAAGTCCAGAAAATGTCTGATTTCAGGATGAGGAGGCTTTTTACCACAGCCATAGCCAGTTTTCTTCAAAAGCAACCCTCTTAAAAATACTTTTTTCCAACATGTAGCTGGGCCAGTCTACCAATAAGTGTCGCGTGAAGCATGCCAAACCCATACGTGTCAGTATTTCAGACATGAAACTCATTCCAGCAAATCAGAATAAACCCCTGTCATTCAGCTGTGATGTTCTAGAACCTTCAAAACCTTCACTTTGACCAGAGTGTTTAGAAAAACATAATTTTTAATGACAGAACTGTATTTTCATGGATTACAAGCCTAAAAGTATAAATATATATGTGGTTTCCCAAATACCCCACCACATGTGGACATGGCCCAAATCTGCTATTTCAGTTTCTCTCATTTCAAGAAAGAAACAAGCATTTTCTAACCTTATTGGTGCATTTCTTTTACCCCGCAAACAGTCCAGGTGTCAGGTTTGTCTTTTAATATCTCAAAATAAAACACTTTTCCTGGACTAGTTACAGTTTTGACTGAAATAAGACATCCACACTTGTTCAGGTTTCAGTTTTTATAGTTCGTGATAGACCTCCATTATGTCTTGATTCTGGTTCCTCTTTTTGCACAAAATGATTTTACCCATGCATGGGCAAGTCAGTGATTCAACTACAGATGTCATCCTGCTTTGTATCAACATTCAAATTTACGACTCATTAAAATCATTTCCATTGAAAAAAAACCCACCAAAGCTGTTGCCGTGACGCTTGGACAGACTTTCCGCCAGCGGGTTCAGACATATAAAATGTCTGTAAACTAGGAGTAATCAGACTTTATATGGTTGGTCTGGTTTGCTTTTGTAGCTCATGTGGAAACATCAGCTTGAGTATCAGTCAGTTTGCACTGCAAAAAGTGAACCCAAGGTTTGTGTCCTCTAAAAAAACAACCCATTGTTGGGTTTCCTGCAATGAGACATGATTTTAGTCCAAAGAAATTAATCAGCAAAAGTTGTCTTACTCTATTGGCAGGTTTTGTTTACCTCCAAAGCATTTAAGACATAATTTTTGTCTTTTAATATCTTTAGAATAAGACAATTTTCTTGACTTATCAGGTGAATGTGGCTCGTATTGAGCCTAAAGAGATATTTATTCATTCATTTCATTTTATTATTATTATTTTTTTTTTAAAAAAATCTTTTTCACAAAAGATAATACAGAAACACTTGCTTCACCTTTTACAGTGTGTGAGGAGCCTTTAGTTTGTTTTGATTCTGGTTCCTTTTTTTTTGCTCCAAGTGACACCTCTTGTCTGAAATAACACATCAATACATTTTAACCATTTATCTAACTGTCAACATTATACTGATTCATGTCACCTTTCAAATTCACTCTCCTGGGGCTTACGGCTTAAAATGATATCTGTATGTGATTAGTTGGGCTTCATACACTGCAAAAAAAACCCCAAAGTATTATTACGTGTTTATCTCTCATTTTCAGTTTAAAAAAAGTTTGGTTTTTTTTGTCCAAATTGGAGCAACATTTACCTGGGCAGTCCGGAAAAATGTATTATTACAAGTTATTCAAAGACAAAAAAGAGGTTTGCATTGCTCGTAACTAGCAAAAAAAAAAAATTGCCAAAGGGGTTTAGAGAAAAGTTTCTTGTATTAAAGTGATTCTCCGGGATGGAACAAGTTGGGTCCTATCACAAGGTTTAGGGCAGAAATTTCCCCTACAGCAGTGTTTTTGTGCAGCAGAAGCCCAGAGCGCTCGCACCAAACACCCCCTCCCTGCTCCTCTGCTGGTTTCCTCTGCACTCAGACGGGGCCATACTTTACTTGACCAAAAACACAAAGGAAGGGACTCCCACCGAAAAAATCTGATATCAGTCTGCATTCACGCTTTATTTAGAGAATTTTCAGCGCGTTACTTTCACACAAAAACACCGCTAAATAAGGCTCTAGTTCTCATCGTGTCATAAAATGGCACGACCTCCGCTGCAGAGCCACAGCTGGCTACGAGGCGCTCACCGCTTAGTGTATCAGTCCTCGCACACGACGTGCCAGATATAAACAATCGCAGGTAGTCTGCCAGGACGAAGAGACACGATGAGAACTAGAGCCTTATTTAGCGGTGTTTTTGTGTGAAAGTAACGTGCTGAAAATTCTTTAGATAAAGCGTGAATGCAGATGCTGGGCTTCTGCTGCACAAAAACACTGCTGTAGGGGTAATTTCTGCCCTAAACCTTGTGATAGGACCCAACTTGTTCCATCCCGGAGTATCACTTTAAGGCTTGAATGACATCTGTATGTTATTAGTTGGCCTTCATACACTGCAAAAAAAATAAATAAATAAAGTATTATCAAGTGTCCATGTCTCATTTTCAGTAGAAAATGTCTTTTTAGACCAAATATGAGCCACATTCACCTGGGCAGTCCAGAAAATCGTCTTATTACAAGTTAATTGAAGACAAAATGAGGTTTGAAAAAATGCCAATGGGGTTTAGAGAAAAGTGTCTTGTATTACAATTTTATTCTAATTTCAAGAAAACATGACAAGCACATTTTTTCTAATTCTATTAAAAGATCTTTTTTACGAGTTAGAAGCCACTCAGACCTCATTTTTGTCATTAAATTCTTGAAATAAGACAAGTTTCTGGGTTTGCCAGCTGAATGTGACTCAAAGCTAGTAAAATAAGACAACTTTCCCTAAAAATAAGACAAAAATACTAACTTAGATTTCAGTTTTTTTTGCAGTGTATGGTTCGTCTGTTTTGCATGGAGACATCTGTGTTCAATTAACTCATTATTCACATCAAAAACTGAAACTAAGCAAGCGTTTACATCTTTTGTTTTACTAAAAGTTTGTCTCATTAGATTAACCTGATAAGTTGGGAAACATGTTTTATTTTAAGATATTAAAAGATAAACTGTGGCTGAGTTTCATTAAAGGTACCAGCTAAGTCAAGTATTATTGAGTAAAGCCTTGAAATCATGCCTGAGTTATACCGGTGGTTTTTAATGGAGTGAGACGTGCAAACAGTAAAAAAGTAACAGGATGATTGACGCGTGTCCCCTATAGTGAGGAGGATGTGAATACTGAGTCTCCTCCTGGCTTCATCCCCCTCCACAGTTTCCCTTTACATTATTTAATGAAGGTGAGGTGTCATTTTTTGAGTGTACTATCCGTCAAAACCCCAGATTAAAGTTGCTCCACAAACCCAGTAATGTATTCATCTGTCTCATGTTGCTCTAAATAAGGCTGATGGGTCACCTAAAGGTCCTTTAACACCTCCAAAACAAGAAGATTTCACTTGGACTGGAAACAAAGCAAATTCACACACACTAAGTAACTTCATCTGGATCCCTGGCAGCTTTTTATCACGAGTCTTTTCACGGCTTAAGCTGCATTTCACAGTCTAAAGCAGACCACTCTGAGGAGGAGCAGAGGTCCTCAGAGGATGGAGAGCTCCAGAAAACTCCTCTGAGTTAAACTCCTGTTTCCAGTGTGTCTCTGCAACCGATCTGTGTGTCTCCAACACACACACACGAACAGCAGCAAATACAACCAGCTCACATGCAATATGCAGGGACTACCTCAACGCCCTCAAGCGTACACAGACCTACTTTTTGGGGAAAGATTTCCAGCATCACAAAAGAAACCGAGCTTTCCAGCAAAATCTGCATTCCACAAAAAAAAAATAAATAAATAAAAACCCACACAACTTTGCAAAGTTTTAAAAAAAAGCAGCACATTTGCTCATCTCCTTCTGAGAGTCCTCTGCTCCCGGCTGTCAGATTGGAACGCGGCCCTGTTGCCGGCAACATTTCAGCACCTTGGACAGCTACACAATAGCCAGCAGAGATCCAGCGGAGGCAAAAACATGAGGACAAAAGACAGAGGAGGAGGTGGAGGAGGGTGGCGGGCCGGGGACTTACAAAAGAAAGGAGGGGGGAGGGAGGATGGGAAGAAATTTGGCCGCTGGGAGGCCATTCACAGAGGATACAAAGAGCCAATGTCAACTTGAGTTGAAGGACACAAAACAGAATCAGCATTAGCGCGGGTAGCACAGTTCATCCATGTCAGGAGAGATGGAGACGGGAGGCTGATAATACCCATCATTCTCCAAGCGGGGGTCACGGGGAATTACGGTTACTCATCCTTCAGAGCAGATTTCTCACACAACTCAACACGTCTTTGAATATTCCTCAACTCCTATGACCCTTCCTGTCCCTGCACCTGTTAACAACGACACATTTCTCCCAGCCCACATCCCTGGGTGTCATTTCTGAGCAGCAGGATGCAGAGGAATGATGGGACTCTGCAGCAGATCTCCATTTTCAGCATCCACACATTTTCTTTTACTGCTTATCCACAATAGGCAATTCAGACTGCTAATTGCTTTACTAATGACAATTCTCTCTCCTGTAAGATTACAATTCTTTTTTTGTAAAGAAAAGCACATTTTCTGTCTCTCTTTGGGGAAAAAGAAGAAGAAACTCAACACACTTTGCAGCACTCTGTGGAATTTTCACACATTCTCATCCCTGATGAAGCAAATATCGACCCTCTACATCAAATATGAGAGTTACCCATGAACCACCAGATGGATGAAGAGGAGCTTTCAGGGAAGGAGGAGGAAGAGGAAGAGGAGGAGGAGACTGAATTCAGAGAAAAACCTTGAAATGCTGTGTCAGGTCAGAGGAAAAAAGGGAGCTGTGGCCATCAGTCACGATAGGCAGGAGCCAAAAAATGCACCTCCTCAATCACTGGAGGAGCCATCACACATCTCAGCAGAGAGAGGAAAGGAGAGGAGAGAGGCTGCAGGCATTTTCTCCACACACACAAACACACACACACACACACACACACACACACCGCAGCGGCAGCCACAAATAATTATGCACAATTGAAGCAAAAATCGAGCCCGAGCTCAGGATCTTGACAAAGTGCTTCAGTGAAAGTTTAATGGCGCAACTTGGCCGCGCTGTATTGCTCCCCTATAGCATACAATAATTCTCTATAAGTTGTACATCTCCAAAGACACTTCATATGGAAAGCAAAATAACATGATTCTCCCTCCTGAACTCATGGATCATTTCACAACCAGTCTCTTTTTTTTTTTTTTTTTTTGTTCATTTTTCTTCTTTTTAAACAGACAAATAAGTCTTCTATTTTACATAAAGATTTGATTCTTTAAAATACAGCACTTTCAAAAAAAAAAAAAAAGAAGAAGAAGAAGAAGAGGAACATTTCTGTTTTGCAGAGAGAGCATTGTTGATAAAATAGTTGAGTGCAAAGGCACTTTCTGGAGTAAGTATCGTAAGATTTTGCCGCTTTGTTGGATTTGGAAAAGGATTCCCTTTCATGGTCAAACACTCACCATTTATCTGCGTATGCTAATTATGTAAAGGAATGTCGATCCCAAGCATCTCCTCTTCTACAAAGAATAATACTTTCAGACTTCATCTGTTTTTTTGTTGTTTTTTTCTTTTTTTTTCACAGGGATTTAAAATACAGTTTCATGAAAAGCACAAAGCCGTATTTGTACACAGTCCTGCCCATGGTTTTACCTGTCGTCAGCAAAGTCTCTGAGAGTTTCATTTTCCCAAAAAAAGAAGAAATAATTTATACCTTCCAGGGGAAAAATAGAACTGCATAATAATATACTTTTATACTCCTTTATACAGCTGGAAAAAAGAGAAGAAAAAAGGAAAAATCATCAAAGACTTGGGTTTGCTTCCATCAATCATGTCAGATTGAACACATAGATAAGATAGATATATAGAGGGCTATTATTACAGTAACTGCGTGATTATTATGAATGCTGCACAGAACCTGGGAGGGAGGGGGGAGGAAGAGGGGGAGAGGGGGGGGCATTGTCGCTATCTTACAGTTGGCTCATCGCAGTCTGTTTCTCCAGAACCTCCAGGTAGTCTGGTTCTGTTTTTAGCTTCCCGGGGAGCAGCAGCGGGTGCTCATTGTTTTTGGAAGAGTTTTCTGCCCCAAAGTATTTCCTGGGGGTCCCGTACAGAGCAGTTTTATTCAGCTTGTCCTGGTGGGTGACATACCGCCGGGCTGTAGCGACCTCGTAGGGGGGCACGATACAAGGTCTTTTGGGTAAAGTGCAAAAGTTGTAATGGAAAGGGGGGGCGCCTGCAGCCGAGGGAAGCTCCTTGGTGGGCCTCTCCCCTAAATTCTGATACAACATCTCCGGAGGGTCCGGCGTGGTCAGAACGCAGGATGTCGGGGATTTATCCATAAAATCCATTGTGCTGATGGTGTAGGCCCCTGGGCTGCGAGAGAGGATGTCTTCCTTCTTTGCATCCAGGGGCCCAAAGCTGAGCTCCTTCAGGTTGCGGTAATACGCCACCTGCTCCCCGTCTTTCTGCATGTAGATGGGGTTTTGGCACATGGAGCCCACAGGTGGGGGGATGTAGTTGTAAACGTGGCTTTCAGAGGATTTGTCTTGCGTGGGTTCGGGGGTGTAGGAGCCATATTGCACTTGGAAAGAGTTGAGATCTAAGTTGTTGGCGCCCGTGGGGACGTGTTCCACGCCTTTACGGCGCTTCAGAACAAAAACAAAGAGACCTGCACCGAAGCAAACTGAGAGGATGAAAACCACAAGGAGCCCTAGGATCAGGACTGAGAGAGGGACCTCAGGGTGCAGCTCAGGGGTGTAGAGCCGGGATTCAGTGGGGCTGACTGAGCTAAAGGAGGAAGAGGAAGAGGGAGAAGGGGAGGAGGAGGGGGAGGAGGTGGGAGTGGGAGCTTCAGTCCCTGGGCTTATGACTGTGGGGGGTTTGGTAGGGGGGGCGTGTTGTGGTGGGGGGGCCTCGCTGGGCTCGGGGCAGATGGCTTCGTTGCGAAGTGAGCGCAGGAGGCGACCTGCGTGTTTGGAGGGAGAATCACAAGTGATCTCATTAACCACCACGCTGGTGCTGGACAGCTCCATCCAGTTCTTCAGCGCCACGATGTCACAGGTGCAGTCCCAGGGGTTCTCCTGCAGATCGATCTGGATGAACGCCGAGAGCTGGTCCAGGACGCCTTTGACAGGAAGGTAGGAGAAGTGATTATTCCTCAGGTTGAGTCTGGTCAGCATCGTGCCCCCGAACACGTGGTCGGGGAGCGCTCTTAGCAGGTTGTTGTTGAGGAAAAGCAGCTGGAGGTTGTGTAAAGCGTTGAAGGTTTGTGGTAAAATGTCTTTGATGATGTTGTATTCCAAATACAGATACTGCAGAGACTGCAATCCAGCAAAGAGCGACTGAGAAAGAGATTCAATGTAATTCCCATTCAGATAGAGCCGTCTGAGGTTGGTGAGGTTCTCAAAGGCTGCTTCCTGAATCACTGCGATCCGGTTATTCCCTAAATGAAGCAGCTCCAGAGAGCTGTACTCTGTGAGATCAGTTCTGTAAATCACTTGTAAGTAGTTGCCAGTCAGGTGGAGTTTCTTGGGGTAGGAGGGTTTGGGGTTTAGCTCACTGATGTTATGCAGTTTCCTCTCCTGGCAGTTAATGTTCAGCCCGCTGTCCGGGTTCTGTGACGTGCACACACACACACTGGGGCACAGCATGGGCACAGGGGAGCGAGTCTGATAAACCATGATGGGCCCAAAGACGTGCTTGTCCTTAGAAATGCGAGGAGTGGGCCTGTATCTCATTTTGGGGGGGCGGGAGGCTTTGGGGGCTCGAGTGGGGGTGATCCCTTGTGGGTGGTAGGTTGGGGGCAGGGCCCCTTGAAAGTGAGAGTCAGAGGGGGGGTGAGCGCGCTCACCAGCATTCCTGCGCGGGCACAGATCCTGCTTTATGAGCTGTGTGATGTCTTTCCCGTGCAGCCTGAACGGCGTCTCACACACTATGTCCCCCACAAACACAGAGATGGTGTCCAGCCAGGATTTGAGGGGGATGAGATCACACGTGCAGTTCCACGGGTTCTCCTCCAGCTGGATCTCCATGATGCCGCCGATGTGCTCTAAAACACCAGCAAACGGCAGCATCTTGAGCCGGTTGCCACGCAAATCCAAGTGTGTGAGCAGCACAAAGCGAAAAATGTTGGGGGGCAAAGATAACAGCAGGTTGTCATTCAGGATCAGCACTTTGAGCTTATTGAGTTTGCTGAACGCGCCCGGCTCTATGGCGCTGATATAATTATAGTCTGCTTGTAAATACTCCAAACTCTCCAGTCCTGCAAACGTGTCCTCTTTAATCACCTCCAGGTTGTTGTTGTTCAAGTGGAGCCGCTTCAGGAAGCGCAGCCCGTTAAACGCGCCAGTTTTGATCTCCTGCAAACCATTATTCCCAAGATGCAGTGAAGTAACATTGCCATAATTGACGAACTCATTGGCGCCGATCCGTGACAGGAAGTTCCCATTTAGAAAAAGCTGAGAGATTTTATTAGCAGGTGCCAAAAACTGGCTGACTGTGGAAAATCCTTTATTCTCACAGTTGATGTTCAGGATATTCTCCCGCTCCTCGCAGGTGCAGCGGTTCTTGCAGATGTCTTTGGAAGATGAAGTTTTGCGGCTCTGCGTTTCGGACGGTGTCAGGCTTGTGACCGTGAGGACGCTCAGAAAGAGGACGCCGCTCAGCATTTTTACAGCCAAAAATGGTCGCTGAAATACAGATCCAGCATTTAACTTTGCAGCGCGAGCCTTGAGTAGAGAGAAAAAATGAGAAAAAAAAAAAAAAGACTTCTCCGTGCAGAAAGAGGGGGGAGAAAAAAAAGAGGCAGAGGCGCTCTCTCATACACACACACAGACACACAAACACACACACTCACTCACTCACACACACACACATGCATACAGGCGCCCAGAAAACTGGCGCAACACCGTTATTTGGTGTTAAAACGGGAGCGTGACGCAGGGGAAATGCGCAAACCTCTCTGGTGACCTCCGCTTTGAATCCCAAAAAAATCCCAAATCCCTCCCGAAAGAAAAATCAATCATGAAAAAAAAAAAAAAAGGCGAAACCATGACAAATCAGCTATGTGGTGAATGGACTTGGCACATAGTCAGAGGCAGAGCGGACTCAGAGGGAGGAAAAGCCGCTCTCCGCAGCCCTTTTTTCCTGACAGAGAGCGCCGATTTACTCAGCGGCTTCACGCAGATCTCCAGCAGCTGCAGCCAAATATTCACAGAGAGACACGGGCTGCGAAACGCTGCCTCTCTTCTCCCCCACACACGGAAAGAGCGTCATTTTAGTCCAGGCAGAAGAAAAATCACTTTTCCTCCCCTCAAAGATCCAGAAATAATGCGCAAAGACGCACCATGACGCACGGCTGGGTTTCTTTATTCCCTTCTTCGGAAAAAAGGAGGCAGCTGAAAGTGGGCTCGAGAGCCGGAAAGGAGAGAAAAAAGCACGGCGCGTGAGAGAAAGTCAGAGAGGGGAGATTTATATTCCCGGAGCTGAGGCATAACTACAGCCTGTACCCGCCGGTCCTCCTCCTCCGCTCCGCACACTCAGAGCAGCACTGAGCGTCTGCTGCTGCTGCCTCACTGCGTTTGTGTGTGTGAGTGTGTGTGTGTGTGTGTGTGAATGTGTGTGTGTTCGAGAGAGAGAGGGAGAGAGAGAGAGAGCGCAGGGGCCGTTACGTCACCAACAGTCAACATGAACACACACACGCACCGTGGTTAGAGCAGGAACCAACTTTTACGCATAATTATCATTTTAACTACAGCCTTCATTAAATTATGTATTCTGTTCAAACTCACATGATGCATGTGACCAAATGATCTTAATACCCCTTCAGCCAACATCCTGTTTAATTAAATCAACATCATTGGGAGTGTTTGCAGGCTCCTTCTCTGTCTTTTTGTGTTAAAATGTGGGGGAAAAAACACAGCATTGCACCTTAAAGGAACACATGAGCGATCATTTTCCTCTGGTTTGTAATATTTATAGAAATGTTCAGCTTTGCAGCTCACAGCATTCCTTAGCCCCCCCTTACACAATAAGTGTGTCACAAACACTGATGCCCAATAGGAGCTCAGTTTCCATAAAAGCCTCTGGATAAGCTTCTGCTGCAACAGCAAATAAAGGTGTGATTAATCTAAATACCTGCACAGCAGGGAGATGTAGCAGTGCAGCGGCAGTGCTGCTGTTGCTGCCTCTCTGTTAGTGAGTTTATGAGAAGCTTTTTGTTTTTTTGGTATTTTTTTTTCTTTTTTTTTACCATGACGCCACTAGGAGGCAGGAAAGGTCTCTTTTCAGACCCTGTGTGTGTGAGTGTGTGTGTGTGTGTATGTGTGTGTGTCATTAATCTCTCCCATTGTTTTGTCTCCAGTCTTTATGAGTCTCACACACTCACAGACTTTCTGGTTCATAGAGCTCAACGTGCATTAATTATCAGAGATGTATTCACACATTAAAGCCAGACAGTAAGATAATTGATCACACACGTGCGTGCACATTTTACATTAAGTGATACATAATTCAAGCACATTATAGGCATTATAAAATAATGAATAAACGCTCATAAACACATTTGTATGTACAGGTTCATCTCAATTAATTAGAATATCACGGAAAAGTTCATTTATTTAAAATACTTTAAATCAAAGAGCGATACATATCATCACAGAGTGAAACATTTCAGCAATTATTTCTTTTATGATGATAATGGCTTACAGTTTGAATCAAAAGTGTCTCATGAATTAAAATATTATATTAGACCAATAAAAAGATAAATACAGAAACGTTAAACTTCTGAATAGTATATTCTGTCATCAGGTGTTTATGAAGCTCATGTTAGTCTGAAGCAGCCTTCAGCTCCTCTGTGTTTCTTGGTCTGGAGTCTCTTAACTTCCTCTTTACAACAACTCAGATTCTCCATTCAGGGATTCAGGTCCAAGCTTGGTAACATCAGTAGAGGTGTCCCAGTCTGATATTAATATCGGATATCGGTCCACTATCAGCAAAAAAACGAATATCGGTATCGTATCGGAATGCATCTAAAATCTCCAATATAAGCACTTCGATATAAGCAGTCCATTCCAGACTCTGCTCCTGCTATTTTTATTTGATTTATTTAGGTTATTTTCTGGGTCTTCTAATTTATTCTTTATGTTATTCAACTACTAGTTTTTTTTGTGTTTAACATTAAAATTTCTGTTACCCATTGGTTGACAATAAATGGGTCAGTTTTTGCTCATACCTACTGTTGCTGACTACTGTTCTTTGTTTGAATAATATCACTTAATGAAGCCTTTTCTAACATGACGGACAAACTACAAAATAAGTAATAAAAGTATGTATGTTTAATGCTGATATTGTATCGGATTAATATTGGTATCGGCCAATACTCAATGCTGCAGTATCGGTATCGTATCGGAAGTGAAAATGTAATATCGGGACATCCCTAAACATCAGGGTCCTTTAACCAGGCTTTGGTTCTTTTGGTCCTGCAGTAAAATGAAATCATCAGTAGATGAAGTATGAAATGCGCTCAATGTCCTGAAAAATGTCTGCATTGATTCTGGACCTTAAATAACTCAGTGGACCAACAGCAGCAAAGGACATGACCCCCCCCAAACCATCACTGACTGTAGAAATTTTACTCTTCAAGCAGCTTTAGATTCTGAGTTTCTACACTTGAGGCTGAAATACACCAGATGCATCTTCAGTCTGTCTCTGCTCCATCACAACAGTGGATCAGAAAGGTTTCCATTCAAGTCAATCTGTCAACTTACACTGGATCCGTTCCTTTAGCTGGTCACAGGTAATACACACCCATCCTGTTTTTTTTTTTTTTTTCAGATGCGGAACTGTGATGCTTAGAGTCAATGTAGGGGAGATCAAGCGGGACAGGTAATCTTGACTGTACACAACCTAAAAACAGCAAGTGACTTTCAAAATAAAACAAACTTTGTCAAAATTCAGTTCACATTTCTCTTGACTACAACAAGCAGACAGAATGAGTGGAGTCAGACCAGGAGTCAACAGGTTTGAGGTTTTACAGCCCAACATGAATGAAGAGAGACTTAAGAATAGAGAGGGAAGCACAGGAACTCCTCGGTCTGAAATGACTTTCATCTGAAAAGAGGACTTTGATACACTGAGCTATAGTCCAGTTCTTTGTCTCCTTAATCCAGGTCAGACTCTTCTGATGTGGTCTCTGGTTCAGGACTGGTCTGACCCAAGGAGTGTGATAGTTGTAGTTAAACTCTTTGATCTGTCAGTGCGTTGTGACCCTCGATGCTCTAACTCCAGACTCAGTCAGATCATTGTGAAGTTCCTGAGAAGGTTGGTCCTAACAATCCTCTCCAGGCTGAGGTTCTCCCTGTTGTTTCTCCACACTTCCATTCCTCTTTCCAGTAATCTGTTTGGATCCAGTGCTCTGTGAACACACAGCTCCTTTATCATTAACCTTTAGTGTCTTACCCTCCATGTGGAGAGGGTTGATTGTCTTCTGGACAACTATCAGTCAGCGGTCTTCACCATGGTTGTGTTACTGACTGAACCAGACTAACGCCTCAAAAACACCAGATTTATCTGCATTTCGACTTTGTTCCGTTGCGTCTTGACTGCGTTTATCAGCTCACACCAGCTGTGTGTTCAGTGCAACAAGCTGTATGACTGACAGACAGCTGGAGTCACAGACCGAGGAGTTCCTGCTCTTCACACTCCATTGATAAGTCTCTCTTCATTCATGTTGGGCTCTAAAACCTCAAACCTGTTGACTCCTGGTCTGGCTCCACTCATTATGCCCATTGATTTTGACCCGTTTTTTCTTTTAATTCGAAAGTCACTGGGTGTTTTTAGGTGGTTTCTGGTCACAAGTTCCTGTCCTGTTCGGTCTTTCCTACATTGACTTTATGCGTCACAGCTCCGCGTCCGTCAACAATAGGATGGCTGAGTATTACCTGCAACATAACAGACCAGCCATGCAGACAGACTGCAGTAGAACGGATCCAGTGTAAGTTGACGGATTGACTCGAATCAAACCTATTTGATCCATTTGCGGTTAGGAAACGGAGACCATCTAAAGGCTCTGAAAACATTTGCATACGACATGATGGGCAATTTTTTTTTGAAGTTCCAAGAGTTAGGCGTGAAGTAGGTAAATATGCATTTTGTGTTAGGGCCCCTGATGACTGGAACAATCTCCCTGTATTTATTCGCTCTGTGACATTATTAACCTCATTCCGTATGGCTTTACTTACATATCTTCATAATACCTGCCAGTGTTTCTAGTTCGCTTGAATTTGTTTGTTGTAATTATTTTGCTTTGTGCAACCACAAATGAACTTGGCCATGTATTTTTTTTTTTCTTTTTTAACTTATTTATTTTTCTGGAGTTACTTTGCTTTGTACAACCTTAAACGGACTTGGTCATGTGACTTTTCACTTTTGTTCTGGTTGCTTTGCTTTGCTTTGTGGGACCATAGAGGAGCTTGGTCATATGATTTTTATTTTTATTTTTTTTTGTCTTTCAGTAACTATAAATTATTGTAATGGCATTATTACTGTAATGTTTTTCATTTGATGTAGTGTGACGTTGTTGGAGGTGTTGGGTGGGGGAGGTGAACAAGCAAAGCTGGTTTGTGTATGTTTGTGTGTGTGTGCTGTTATTTTCTTGCTTGTTGTGTTTATTTTGATTTGTTTGTTTGTTGTTATTTTGTTTTGTTTTGTTTTGTTTTGTTTTTTATATTATTATTATTATTATTATTATTATTATTATTATTATTATTATTATTATTATTATTATTTTATTGCTGTTTATGTTTACATATACTTTTTCATGCGTATAATTTTCTATTTTGTATTACGCTATTCTGCTCTTTACGTTGTTTTGAATCTGAGGATCCCCTCGAAAACGAGATCACTTATCTCAAGGGGCTATTCCTCGTAATAAAGAAATGTTAAAGCATACGTTTACAGTTCATCAGCTGTTGACACCATTTGTTTATAATATTAGCTTACATTCATGAAATGCTGACTTACGTCTGGTTAGAGGGATGATTTTCCTATAGGACAGTGTTGAAAGACATGTGGGTGAGAAAAACTTGTCTTCCACAATGACCGTCTCACTCTTGTTGAGTCTGGTTCCTGTTGTAAAATCCTTCCTTGGGAGCATTTCACTCCTCCATCATTTGAGCTCCGTCTCATTCTGAGCTGAGTGTAAAGAGCAGACGGAGGTCCTGAGATGAACTACACGCTGCAGCCGTGCTGCACATTGACCAAAGCTACTCCCTCATGGAAGCTAAAGCCAAAGCATAGCATGTCTGATTCACGATTTGTGAGGGGGTACCTTTGCTCCCCTCCATGAAAGTCGAGGTCAGTGAATAGCCGTCAGGATAGGAGTGACGTGGGACTTGTGGAGGAGTCAGTCGGGAGCCTGGAGGCAGTGATCACAGCAGCTGCAGAGAAATTACTGCAGCCTGACTGAGGCGTGACGACGGGCTGTGACAGCAGGCCAGGGAGCGAGACACAGAGGTGGGTGTCAGGATCTGACAGGACCGGTCCTGCTCTGATGACATCCCTAGAGCTGGGAGAAGAAGAAAAAAAGACGTTTTATTATGTGATTCAGTAATAACTACGATATGACATCATATATGATATGATATGATATTTCCTCAGCGAGGCCGACCTTTAAACGCTTCATCCTCATTACATCATTAACAGTAATGATGATGAAGTATGATGCCCATAATGATGAAAGTCACTTTCATCTTTTCTCTTGTTTATTTCTTTATTATTAGAAATGATGGCCGCCTCAGAGTCCAGCGATGATTGATGCACGGACGAAGCGATGGAGGAAAAGCCTGCAGGTTTCCACATGAGACCAGGTGGGTATATATTGTCAGAGTGCTGCTCCACAGCACATTTGTCAAGTCAATCACCGGCCGCTGAGAACGACTGCACCTGAGGCTTGTGTGTGTGTGTGTGTGTTGATGTGAGAGGCAGATAAAGTGGACGAGAGACCAAAAATATTTTGAAGCTTTGCTGAACCTTGGTTTTGAATGTTTGCCCAACATGTAAAAAAGGATCACTCGTCACACCAGTGTTTTATTCTCATGTTTTAAGAGCAAAATTAAAAGCTCTCTGTTAAATAGATCTGCTAACAGGGTTCAGAGGGCACCAAACCAATCCCATCTCTGCTCTGTGAGATGAAAATCAACTCACACTGTTTCAAGCCAGAGTGCACAGACCAAACCGACCTTTGCAGAAAGTGTGAGTCCAAATGGAGTTAGTGTTTCTGCTGGATGATTAATGCGAGCCACCACAGCTGAACTCAGTTTTACAGACAGTCAAACCGCTGATGTTTGGGCTCATCATGGGGAGCGCTGAGCTTTGGCTGCTGAGAAACTTTTAGATCCAAATGTGGGAATGTTATCTCAGTCAAATTTTAACTTAAACCACTAAAGCCTGACCCAGTGGCTCCCAAAGTGTGGGGTCTTGACAGTCTTAGGGCATCATGAAACACTAACTGGGGTGAAAACTATTTATAATTGCATTTTCATCGATTATAGCTCAAAAATAAACAGAAGTAGGGGCTGAACTTGATAGAAAACCATGCAAACAGAAAATGCTTATGTGTTTTCTTTTGTTTTCTTTATTGAAGACCCATGACATGTCTAAACAAGAACAATGACAGGGTCATCTGAGGCAGATTAATTTAGAAAACACAGAAATATGTTCAAATAAACCTTCAGGTCTGAATGTGGGAATGTCATCTCAGTTTTTCAACCCTGCAAAATGCAAAAGTAGGACAAATATGTTTGCTTAGATGCATCATAAAGTTTGCTTTGGTATGGTGTACATCGTAGGACTTCCTCATATTTCAGAGTGTGTGGTCTGACATCAGATAAAAAGTTTTAAGACTTTCAATAAAGACCAAAAAGCCTTGGGATAAAAACAAGAAAAAAAATGCACATGCACACAGGATCTCATGCAGACCACAAAAACACCACCTTGCGTAAGAACATGACAAAAAAAAAAAAAAACAAAGCAAAAGCAAAGTAGCAGCAGGACAATACATTCTTAAGTTTTGCTGTAATGCTTGTTGAAACATGGGACCTTTATTTTGTATCGCTCTACAATGCAAGCTGGAAGGGGTGTGTATGGGTGCGTGTGTGTAAGTGGCTTGCGGCAGGTAACATGCATGTTGATGTCTGCTGTCTGAGGCAATAAAAGTTGGGGTATGTATTGAAATGACAAGTTGATTTAAATCAGTCAACTGTCAGCCCGTGGGCAAAATATGATCACCAGAGTGTTACTGAAAAATATCCTAGTGAGGAGAACACACAGTTATTTCCAATTATTTATTTATTAATGTGTAAATTTTGAAAGAGTATCTTGCGCCTGCCCTCTGCCAATAATAACCACAAACTGGTTGTATGCAGAGATGCACTTGTGGCCCTCTATTGTTCAGTTGAAGTTGGAATCGAGCAGCAACCTCCGGTCTAAGAATATGAGACAATGGAAAAAGCTGGAATTTGCTGTTTCTCAAGTGTCCACTTGAGGCTGGCTCCAGAAGTACTTGTGAGCTCGCCCAATCAGAGGCTCAGCTCAGGTCACGTCTACCTGAGCCTACCAATATGGCTGCTATAGCCTATGTACTTCATTTGCCGTTTCAGTAACAGACAGGTGACGTCGGGAGACTACGTCCATGTTTTATACAGTCTATGAGTTGGGTTGATAACTCCTCTTCATGGGAGTGTTGAGATTTTAAAGTAGATTTGTTTCTCTGACTGTTCAGGATATGACTCCTTGGAGTTTACATGCTTTGAGTTGTGGTGATGCCTACGATAATTTTCTTTAGCAGCAAAGACAGTTTGATTTCAAATTCAGCAAAGGTACAGCATTTCTAAAGGTATCTCTTTAAAAACAAACTTATCAGTCCATTCTTCATTAGAGCTTTTCTGCATCAACTTTCTGCTTAAGACTCTTTGAAAGAGACATTTTCTAAACTTGAAATATATGGCCTTCGGACAAATGTAGTTGATGACCCTTATATAATTGAATGTACATGTGTTTGGAAAGTTTAGAATCTCACAAATTATCTACTTATTTCACACAAACTGGTGATTTTTGTCTCAAAATATTACTTGCCCAGTTTTAATTTGTTTGTTTGTTTGTTTGTTTGCTTTTGTTAATGGCCGGAAAATGTTGTGGTATTATGTGTTTCTCACTGAAAAAGATATGTCTCAGGTTTTGTTTTTGTTTTGGCTCAGGCTGTTTTTGTGTTGACTGTTGTTTTGGCTGATGTACACCATAGTCTGAAGTTGGTTGTGTTGTTGTCATGTACATGTTATGATCCAGGATCAGACCATTTCACTCATTTTTTTGGTGCATAATCCCATCTCATGTGATCTTTGGATGGAAGTTAAATATTTCAAAGTGGAAGAGCTTTTGTTTGCATGTTTTTGCTGTGTGTTAGTTCACAACCTCATCACAACTTCATCACATTCCATTTATTGCAATTCAAAGAATGGCAACAAAATCTGTGTCCAGCTGTTCCCAAAGTGGGGATGTGGATCCCCCTTTGGGGGTCATAAAAGACTGACAAAGGGATAGACCGAAATCAAAACTATATATTGTTTTATCCATTATAGTTATAAACATATAGTATGGTTAAAATATGGGCAGAACTTGAGTTAAAACCATGCAACCATAAAGTGCTTCATGTGTTTTCACTCAAAAAAGAAACATTGGTGTTTGTTCAATCAGCATAAATAAAACATGTAGCTTCTACTTGATTATTTCATGTCCAGTGGTTAAACATGATTAAAACATGTTGTTTCAGCATGATGTGCAAAATTGTTAAAACAACAAGATCACTTTATGTTAACTCAACCTAACTGGTTTAGGTAGGAATCCCATCTGCAACACCTCTCCAGAGCAGGAGGTGGCAGTAATGTGCAATAGGCCCTATTCATCAGAGAGCAGAGCCAGAGGATAACCTGCACTGTAAAAATCTGTCAATCAGTTGAAGTGATATAATTGTTTTAATCAATCCAACTCAATATTTAAGTTAAGGTTTCCGATGTATTTTTGTGGATCATATCAATTTGAAATTCTGCGTTGATACAACTAATAAAAGAAGTAGTTGGACCAACTTAAATAAATTGCTTCAAATGGTCACACCTAAATAAATTAAGTTCTTTGAAATGAAATTAACAAGTTTTATCAACCCAACTTAATAGGTCAAATAAATTAAATATTTTAATTCTTCTCAAATCAATATTTTGCATCGATCCAACTCAAAATTTTAAGTTGTTTCAACTCAATAATCTGCAAAACCTAAAAGGAAAAACCGTGGGTGAGGAGGGAACACTGTGGATATGAGACTCTGATGCACATTAAGATACCACGCAGGGACAGTGTGTCTGTGCTCCATGGCATGGACCAGCTGCCTGTCTGTGGGACAGTGTGATAGCTGGCTGGCTGTCTATGCTACACAGCATAGGCCGCTTGGCTGTGCCCCATGGCATTGGCTACTTGGCTCTGCTCCACGGCATAGGCTGCTTGTCCTGGCCGTCTGTGCTCCACTACAGTGAGGACTCCAATTAAAATACTCTCAGTAATGGTAATTTGAATATAACTGAAGACAAAACCCAGTTTGTCATTTCTGAACATAGTTTTAGCCCATTAACACATCTCATTTATTAACATACAAAATATTGAACATGCTAAAAAGTACACGGTCCATGCCACAGGGCACAGACAGCAGGTCCATGCCATGTGGAGCACGGAAAACCAGTTCCCTTGGCAGGTTAACATCTTACTGTACAGCTGAGTCTAATACCCACTGCACTCCCTCCTCACTCACGGTTTGAAATGAGTCAATTCAATAAATCAATACAATTTATTTCGATGAACATGGGTTTAGTTGTGATCTCTTAAGAAATTTGAGTAAAATCTATTATGTGTATTTGAGTTACAACCACAAACGTTATTAATTTGAAATAACTTCAATATAACATGTACATTAAGATTAAATAAATTATCTAGATCTAGATAAAGATATTGCGTGCAACTGCTAAAATTAATAAAATTGGGTTAATTCAACAAAACATTTTTTTCAGTGTTCCAGATGTCTTTGTTGAAAACTCTGTTGAGGTGATAAAACCAGGATAATGGAGCTATCAGATTACTTTATATATATATATATATATATATATATATATATATATATATATATATATATATATATATAAATATATATATATATATATATATATATATATATATATATATATATATATACACACACACATATATACATATATATACATATATATACATATATACACACACACACACACATATATATATATATATATACATACACATACATACATACATACATATATATATATATATATATATACATACATACACATACATATACATACATATATACATACACATACACATACATACACGCATACATATACATATATATACATACATATATATATATACACACACACATACACATACATATATATATTCATACATATATAAATAATTTTAAAAAGAGGATTAAATAAATAAATAAATAAGTAAAAAGTAGATATAAAGCCATGGGCATCCTCCGGGGCGCCGCGGGACCCCTGCTGTGCCACTCGCCCAGAACCCAAGGCAGCGGATCCCCTTTTACCCCATGCCCCAGGGGGCATGGTAGAAACAGGGGTGTGAGAAGAGCCCCCTGCCCTACCTCCCCCGCTCTGTAGTGTGTGGATGTTTGTGATCCTAATGCAGTTAAAAAGAAAAGTTAAAATTGGGGAGTGGACGGCCTCGTAGCTCATGGGGCAGTGCCCTTCAAGTGGTTAGCTCAAAGTGCCCTGCCTACCATATACCACTTGGCCCACCCCAAGGGTCTCTGTGTGTGTTGTGTAGAGTAGTTGGCATCATGTAGGGATGTCTAAGTGTAAGTAAAACTGAGGCGCAAGTCTTATCAGGGTGTAGCAGAAGTGGTCCCTAAGGACCTCTACCACCGCACCTGACGAACGTGCACCTCAAGGTCCTAAGTGTGTGGATGCTCTAGATGAGCGGGGGAGTGAGGGCTGTGGGGCAAAGTAAGACCAGAGAGGAGAAAGCTCCCTTCTGGAGGGTGAGCCGCCCTATTGGCAGCAATAGGCACCCCTGTTCCCCGGGGCCCCCCGGGGCAGGGGGGGCCCAGGATCCGCCAGACTCAGAGCACCGGGCCGTGGCAGCCAGAGGGTCAAGGACACCCCGGACCACCCTGGCCCATTGTATATTAGAGAGATATATACTATTATATAGTAATATATAAATAATAATAGAAATAATAATAATAGAAATAATTATGGTAATAATAATAACAATAATAATAACAATAATAATAATAATATTATTCCTTCCAGTACCTCTCTTTTGGGGGTCACAGGCTGAAAAGTTTGGGAACCCCTGGCTTAACCCAAACAACATGCATAACCTTTGAATTTTACATATTTAAAGATTTTGGAGCATCAGAAAAAAAAAAAAAAAAAGAATTAAATCAAAACAAGCAAAGCAGCATGTATGCTCTGTTTCTCCACCGCAGAATAAAGTCAGTCTGAAAGCCTCTGCACTCGGCTCATTAGAGGAAGAATATCTCATAAACAGAGCTCAGATAACTTTGTTGTGCAGAGTTTTGCTGAGAATAATTTGCTCATGTTTCTTCATGCAGCTCTGTATTTTTATCGCTGTGTTTATCGGATGTAGTGGAATATTATTTTACCAGTGATGCTGACAAATTGGCTTACCTCACCTTTTAGAAAAGGTCAGTTAGAATGAAAAACAGGGAACACTGAATGTTCTCTGATGGAGACCGTAACAAGCATGTGAGCATCGTTTCCTGGGGTAGCTCACCTAATAGGTTCAGACGCAGCATCACCTCCTCCATTCACACACTGATGGTGTTACTGTCCTCACATATAAAAGAATCCACTAACTGTACCAGCAGTCACATGAGGGTGAGGAAAATTGTCCCAAATATTGTGAGTGGATTTACAAGAAAGAAGAGTTATAACCATGATAAACACAACCCACATCAGCAGCTCATATTTAAACAACCAAAAGTAAACTGTCATCCATTGAAAAGACCCATGACGGCGCTGACTAACAACTCCCATGAAGTCCTGTATATGCTCTTGTAGCCTGTTTGAAAGTTTTTTCATAGATGCATATTAAAGTGGAGGCATTCTGTCTTCTCATGTTCCAAACATGGATACGGAGAAACAATTCTGGATGCTCATACTAAAGGTGTGCTGATTTTCAAACCTTGTTACATTCATATGTTGTAGAAATCCTTGAATTTGTCTTTAAAGGGGACATATCATGCTGATCCGTGATTTAATACTTACATATAAAATAATAAAGTTGAAAACAAGACCTTTCACCCCCTGAATTTTCAAAAAATTAGATATTGTATTTTTTCGGATATCCTAGAACGAGATTTGATGCTTCTGAAAATAGGTCATTGACATTTGGCTTCGAGATTTCGATCTCAATGACGATATGAGGATCCTCTCTTTTATTGGAGTAATCTGATAAAACAGCTCCTCCTCTGTGAAGTCAGGATGTATCCTACACTCTGCCATTTTATTAGTGCTATCAATGCCTTACGGTGAAGTTTTGGCAAACAGCAAACTCGCTCGGTCTGCCCCATTCAATGTGGCGATTTTGTAAATACTGCCATGCTGCAAAAACTGCCCCCTGGCTCTACCCCCTCAGCCCCTCTGATAGAACTGACCAATCAGAGCACAAAGGGCTGTGACGTTGCGAGGTTACTGGAGGTAATTCTGGAAACGGAGCGTTTCAACGAGATCTTCAGAATGGCCTAAAATGAGGATATTGAGAACGCTATTGTGGGGCAATGAAGGAACTAAATGACTTGTACTAGGGGCAGAAATGTTTACAGGCATCCTAGTCTGGTATAGTGAAAAGGAGAAACAAGCATGATATGTCCACTTTAAATTTATCAAGGCGCTCCATTCTGAAAATATCACCAGATCTTCATGAGACTTGCTGAAATGATGAAGTCATCACAGGGTCTTCCAAATGGGTCTTGACACAATGGAGAGGTTGGCCTCAACCTCTATAGTCTGCCCATAGCTCTGCCCTGACAGGCTTCCGAAGACTGGCCAATCAGAATAAAGAGGGTTTGTGGAGTGGGGAGCCTTAAAGTGACAGAACCTAAAATGAAATGTTTCAAAATCAGGCTTAATTGAGAGTTGGGAGAAATAAAGTGATTCTTTCAGCTTCACAAGACTTGTCAAAATGACATGGTCATTGCAAATGACTTTTCTCATTTGTTCACGACGCTAAAGGTCCACTTATCCTCAACGTTATACACAGCCTTTTGTTCACGCTCTGCGTTCTGGATACGGGCCAATGGGAGCAGCACCACTGGAAACTGTGGGTGCAGTGTTGCTGTTACCACCTAATGCATAGCTATGGTGGGACAAGAAGTCAAAATAACAATAGCAGAACTCTTACAATGTTTTACTGCCTCACCAACCACCACCTCCTCCAACGCTTTTTCTGTTTTTGTCTTTCATGCAACAGGTACATTAGCAATACCTCCTCCACAGTCGACATGTTTGTTTCTTAGTTTGTTAATCACTGACACATTAAGTTAAGAGTCAGCAGTTAGCATGGTCTCTATCAACTGCAAAACTCCAGTTATTCTGTAACTGTCAAAACTTGATAGAGGTTGATTCTGTTGCACAACATTCTTTCTGACAACCCACCACAGAACAATCAGACATGTTTATTCTGTTTACAGCTTTGATTTAGTGTTTAATCAGCACTTCTGAATGAATGGAGCTAAACACGGCTTCTGCAGTCAAAATGCATGCACATTATTTTGATGATCTATGTTGGAAAAGAGTCCTTATAACCAAGCGCTTTTTCAACGTGATTGGTCAATCTCAGATAACAAACCTGAACTCCTCTGGTATTCCGATACCCTCACATCTCATGAACATACTGCTACCTTGTCATATGATCCTTCAGTAACCAGATTGTGTACGTCTTCCCCAGGGCTTCAGGTAAATGTGTTGACTAGGCGGTGGCTGAGTAGCAGCTTCAATGTAGTTTCTTGTTGTGCATGTTAACAGATAGGAGCATTCAGACTGCCAGCATGAGCAGTGAGTCTCATAGGTATTTTATGTCTGTCTTATGTCCATCTGCTTAAAGTCTGTGGAACAGAAGGCTTACAGATTGCCAGGGGGCTGCACTTGGATATCGGCAGGAAGATAAGAAGTTTATGATCTTATTGGCAAGTTGTTGTTTCTAATGCCTGGGAAATAAAGTGTGGGAACACTTCTGACATGTTTTTCAAAGTAAAAACCTTGTTTTTCCTATGATATTTGGTGAGAGGAGTAATAGTATCTGCTGAACTTTTGATGGGAGAAAATATACATGTAGAATTACACTCACTGGCCACTTTATTAGGCACACCTGTCCAACTGCTCGTTAACGCAAAGTTCTAATCAGCCAATCACATGGCAGCAATGCATTTAGGCATGTAGACATAGTCAAGAGGATCTGCTGCAGTTCAAACCGAGCATCAGAATGGAGAAGAAAGGTGATTTAAGGGACTTTGAACGTGGCATGGTTGTTGGTCTGAGTATTTCAGAAACTGCTGATCTACTGGGATTTTAACCCACAGCCATCTCTAGGGTTTACAGAGAATGGTCCCAAAAAGAGAAAATATCCAGTGAGCAGCAGTTCTGTGGGACAAAATGCCTTGTTGATGCCAGAGGTCAGAGGAGAATGGACAGACTGGTTGGAGCTGATAGAAAGGCAACAGTAACTCGAATAACCACTGGATACAACCGAGGTCTGCAGAAGAGCATCTCTGAACACACAACACGTCCAACCTTGAGGCAGATGAGCTGCAGCAGAAGACCATACCAGGTGACCCTCCTGTCAGCTAAGAACAGGAAACCGAGGCTACAATTCACACAGCAACACCAAAACTGGACAATAGAAGATTGGAAAAACGTTGCCTGGTCTGATGAGTCTGGATTTCTGCTCCACATTCAGATGGTAGGGTCAGAATTTGGCGTCATCAACATGAAAGCATGGATCCATCCTGCCTTGTATCAACAGTTCAGGCTGCTGCTGCTGGTGGTGTAATGGTGTGGGGGATAATTTATTGGCTCACTTTGGGCCCCTTAGTACCAACTGAGCATGGTTTTAAGTCCACAGCCTACCTGAGTATTGTTGCTGACCATGTCCATCCCTTTATGAGCACAGTGTACCCATCTTCTGATGGGTACTTCCAGCAGGATAACACTCCATGTCATAAAGCTGGAATCATCTCAGACTGCTTTCTTCAACATGACAATGAGTTCCCTGTACTCAAATGTCCTCCACAGTCCCCAGATCTCAATCCAATAGAGCACCTTTGGGATGTGGTGGAACAGGAGATTCTCATCATGGATGTTCAGCCGACAAATCTGCAGCAACTGTGTGATGCTATTACTTTATTTTAAAGCTAAAAAACTGATTCCTTGTTTTGTCAACAAGCAGAGGACAAATATGCAGGAACTCTCTCCTGTGCATTGATAAAATGTGACATAAAAGGGTCTGATCATCTTCTTTAAAACCTGTCATCAAGGGGTTTGACCAATCAGAACGAAGTATTTGATACAGCCAGGTGATGAAGTACAATTAATGTACAAACAAACTTAATGTTGATATAAAACATGGTGTAAAAATAATGGGGTCATATATTTTAATCTTCCCTTTTTATGTCTGCTATCAAACCCTAAATTAATGTGTGGACTAAAAGTCCCAAGTGTGTGGTTTTTACGAGGCCTTGTTTAATTTAAATCCTAAAGGCTCATAAAATAAGACAAATTACCATAATTATGATTTTCTGCTTGTATGTTCTTGAGATTTTTATTTTATTTTTATTTTTTTGATTGGTGTTTTTTCACCCAAGAACAATCCCCTACGGGTCTTCTTGTCTTCCATTTAACACGCCATCACAGTACATAATCCTGTCTGTGTGTGGGAGTGTGTTTGGGAGGGACACAGATAAGGGTGTGGGGTCAGAGCGAGGTAATGAAGAAGTGGATGAGATGAGGATTGGGAGTGGGGGAGTTGCTTGATCCAGTGGAGGAACACAGAGATGGAAAGAGAAATCTGAAAAGGGAGACTGAAGGATTGCTGTTTTAATGGTTTTGACGTATGTCTGAGTGGCGCCGCCATGCTCCGGTTCACTGTGGGACCATCACAGAGGACGGGCTTTCATAAAAGATTCAAAAGAAAAAAAAAAACAGCATAAAGCCAAGTGTACATCTGTTATTTATTGATCACACATCATGTCAGAAACATTACAAATCAAAATATAGAGTCTGTGCTCAGAACTAACAGCTCCTTGTGATTTCATTCTGAAATATTCAGACTCAGTGGGACTCTTGGAAATGACAAAGTGGGTCACTGCTCTGGAACGATAAGATACCTGAGAGACAAGTGCTGAATGTGCTGGAATAAATCATGAACTGAAGATTACGAAAAGTCATGAATAACAGAGAACAGGCGTCTACACTGCAATTACACCATGACATGTTCTGAAATATGTGTTGGGAATTAAGAACATGCACTGAACTTTTCTCATTAAGCACAGCATTCAACTTTCACATCAACTTACAATAATGTTTCAGTGTGCAACCCAAACTCAAAAACAGTCCATTCACTCTATGAAATGTTCTTAAAACAGGGTCTAAAGGTTATTTTTTAATATCTTTATTTAAGGGAATAATGCCAAGGCAATGTATCAAATGTTGAAACTGAAAATTGTGATTGTTTTATTAAATATATATATATATATACATGCTTAATTAGAGTTTAATAATTGTAATGCGTTTCAAAAGTTGAGGCGCAAAAAAAACAAAACACTGCTTTTTTTTTTCCAATGCTTAAAAACACCAGAAGGAACAACTTAAAACTTCTGTGGTTAATTTGTATCTGGTAAGCATGACTGAATATAGGGAAGTTATAAAGAAAAGTATTGGTTCATTATTCTGTGATAGAATGTGTAAGCTAATAGCTCAACAATCTCAGATTAATGATCCCCAACTAAGAAGTTTCACACTACAAAACCTCAAAATTAAGCAATGTGATGGTTTTCTGTCTCATCCTCATTGTATCATTCTGGTTTGAAGTTTCTGTCTTTTTGGATCCAGAGAACTGGTGCTGCATGTGGGTCCTTCTTCCGTCTGTGCTATATGATAAACTTTTTTTTTGTTTTGTTTTGTTTTAACTGAGCTCAACTTAATTTTACATAATCTAATACAGATCACATTCACCTGAACAGTCTACAGAGAAAGTCTTCTTTTATGGTATAAGAAGCCAAAAAAGGCCTTGGTTGCTTATGATGAGTTGGAAAAAAAAATGCCATAGGAATATAGAAAATAAAAAATAAAAATAATGATAATTTCTCAAAATATGGGTTTGTAACTATATAAATAAGTAAATAACCTTTTAAGTAAATTTTTCTTATTCCATCTACATTTTTTTTTACTCACTTCGAGAAATTCGGGCATCATTTCTGACTGCAACATATTGAAAAAAGTCTGTTTTATTTTTGTACTTTCTGGGTAAAAATGAGGTCTTTCAAGGAATATTTTCTACTGAAGTATCACAAATCACCCTCTTAATTTCAACGTTTTTTTTTTTTTTTTTTGTAGTTTTGGTTCCATCAGTTTCATCTTAGAAAAGTTACCTTCAGTACTGCATTAAAACAGATATGACGCTGTAGTGGAAATCAATGCATGGGCTCAACGTCACTTCCAAACCATTGTCTGTGAACACAATTGGTTCCTGTGTCCACAAACAGCTGAACACTGTAATCTGCAGAGAGGAAGTAGGATCTGGATCCCTATAACCACTGCTATCTCTTTTCTGTTGATTCTGATGTCAAAGTGAAATCAAACAGAGGACGGAGTCCTTTTGGACCCTGGTTTGGTGAAGACCTCATGCCTTTTCCATCTATATGAAGTTGAACAGTGGATGCTTGTCTGCTCTTCTGATTTATTCATTTTCCAAACCGTTTATTTTGTGCAGGGTTGTGGGTGGCTGGGATAGGCGAGAGGCGGGGTACACCCTGAACTGGCTGCCAGTCAATCACAAGGCCGACACATACAGACAACCATTCACTCACACACTCACACCTACGGACAATTTTGATCAATTAACCTGGTGAGCATGTTTTTGGCCTGTGGGAGAGAACACACACATGCACAGGGAGAGCATTCGAACTCCACACAGAAAGGCCTACCGGCCAAGCTGGGAATCGAACCAGTGACTATCTTGCTGTGAGGCTGCAGTGCTAACTGTTGCGCCCTAGTCTTTTGATCTCTGGCTCATTTACATTTGTTGCATTCATTTTCACTTGGTAAATACAACAACCCAAATAAGCAGAACCCATCTGTATAATTCACCAAGAGGGAACTATATAATCCAAATGCTTTTACTTGAAACTCCCCCTCACCTGCTGCTTCTCCTGTCCATAGACACTGTATTTATTTGTCCAAGCTGGAGTTTCTGCTCTGCTCCTATACAGCAAGAGAACTAATATGCTGTAATGACACTGAGCACCAGGGCAACAAAACAAGTTTTCATTTTGGTCCCAGGCTCATTTCATTTGGATCCTGAAATAAAAACACTTTAAGAACTTTGGTGGAGGTGCTACACAGCTGAGACACCCAGTGGTAAGAATGCCTGTACCTTACTTATATGTCACTATAAGTAAGGTGAGTCACTTTAATTAGGCATACTGTGAAAATTTTCTGTTGTTTAACAGAAGACCAATGTTTCAGGTGGAATGAACAGTTCTCGGGACATATTATTTTTATTTTTTTTTTTACATTATATTCAATAATGGACGATCTCTTTACAATGACATCAGTCAATGGGCAGGATGTGTTGTAGAAATGTGCTAGTAAAAGGATAAAAAGACCAATCTGTGATGGCTGGAATTCTGGGTCAGCGCACTTCCAAAACTGCAGCTCTCATGGGGTACTGGTATACAAGGGGCAGAACTGACCACAAATGGTCCAAAGACTGAAAACCAGCGCAGGGTGACCAAGCCTCAGTGATGCGTGTGAGGGGTGAAGGCTGACCAGCTCTCAGTCCAATCCCACTTTAGTCGGATGTGCTGGACCTCAAAGTCCAAGTCCATGGAGACCACACCTGCTACCTTCTCAGAATTTTTAACAAGGTGGTAGTATTTTTTAAAATGCTTATACTGTCCCTCTGGTAACCCTGTAATATCTTCACATAACTTACTGGAAAAAAAAAAAGAAAAACGTTTATTTTAATCTATTTTTTTTAAGAATGCAAACCAGCCTCAGTCTGAAATTTTTCAATTTAGCTACTGTCTCTTTAAGGATCCCCGCTTCACAAACCCCCTTCACTTATGATTGGCTAGCCCTCTGGAGGCCTGTCAGGGGTGTAAACCTTTGTGTTTGAGGCCCACCCATCCAACAACTTATGAACCAGTTAGGAGATATTCATGTGATGACCTCACCATTTCATGGAAATTTCATAAAGATCTCATTTAGATATCTTGTGCTACTTTTCGAACAGACTGTTTTGTGCAGTTTTACTGACAGATTAAGGCATTTGTCCCCCTCTATTTTCAGTCAATATATTCTTTGACCCAGTGTTACAAGCATGAGTACCACATTTGTGGAGCAGAACATCTGTGTGTGCAGTTTGAAGACAGATGGGTCCTGAGAGGCAAGATGTGACAGAGTGAGTAGGAGGTCATTAGAGCCATGATATTATTATTTCAGTAGAGTACTGAGTACAGAAAGCAGGTTTTCCTCTAACTGAAAGGCACTGTAAAGATTTTTTTTTTTTTTTTTGCTGTGGTCATTCTTCTGCCCCTTTCAATGAAAATCATGTTGTTTTTTTCCAGAATACTACTTTTTCCCATGAGCAGAATTGCCCATTTCATAAAAGCATAGCTCCAGCCAACATGAACATTTGCGCTGGAAGCAAATCTATATACTTAAATCTTAGTGGGCAAGAGAAAAACAAGAAACAAAAAAACTCAGCCAATAAGTTTAATCTTTTAAATCTATTGAAAACAAACTCTTGTAAACAAGTTTTATATAAGTCATCCTTCAGAGCTTGTTCTCCTTTTATCCTGAGCTGATTGAACGTCTGAGAAAAAGGCTTTTCTTTTATCTGACTTTGGCAGGTGTGTTGTTTACTTTGTGAAAAAGTGTTTTATAAAGTCAGTCTATAAAAGAAGTCATGGTAAACCTCTTAATTTTTGTTCATCATGCTGCCTTGTTGGTGGTGAGGCTGAAGATGCATCTAAGGAATCAATAGACAAGATTTATTTTGGTCTGTACTGTTGAGTATCGGTTGCCAGGTACCAGGCATCCATGCTGTTTCGTTTCACATATGAAAGTTACCCATCCCTAGATGTGTCCACAGCTTTATTTTTCATCAACCAGAGATGTACTGAGTCCAAACCATAGACTATTAATAAAATGAATGTCATTTTGCTCTGCTCAAATTAAGGTCTCCACAAAAACTGCTCCCCCTGGTGGCTGGCTGCAGTAAAAGTAAAACAATCCATCTCCCCAGCCATCCCAGATGATCTGTGGTCAAAGTTAAAGGTCCCATATTACGTATTAAGTCTGACCTGATTGGTCCACCGGAGCAGATACCCCCCCCCCCTGCTGGAGAGAAATCTCTCTCCAGAGAAATCTCTCTCCAGCAGCACCGCTCTCTGTGACGCGGAAGAGCTGAACAGAGGGGCTACGAGAGCCTGGAAACAATGCTGCTGTTTTTAATGTATTGGCTTTTGGACCAAAACATGTTACTATTTCATGAAGACATCAATGATCCATATTAAACTGCAGAAAAGGAGCAGAATATGGGACCTTAAAAAAAAATTAAAAAAATTGTACACCTCATAGAAATGTCCAATTCATCTGATTTTTATTTTTGATATATTTATTATTATTAATTTATTTATTTAATTATTATTATAACTATTGTTGTTGTTTTGTTACTGGGCTGCAATAAATTCCTCTTTTTTCTGGAAAGTTTTTTTTTGTTATAATAAATTAAAAATGAAGCTTTACGTCACGTTTAACAATGATTGACAGCTGTGTCTTTTTTTCAGGGTGGTAATATATGTTGGGAGAGAGGGCCAATACATATGACTCTCTCTCTCTCTCTCAAAAATAATAATAATAACATATACATATACATATATATATATATATATATATATATATATATATATATATATATATATATATATATATATATATATATATATATATATATATATATATATATACATATATATATATATATATATATATATATATATATATATATATATATATATATATACATATATATATATATATATATATATATATATATATATATATATATATATATATATATATATATATATATATATATATAGTTATTATTATTATTATTTTTTTTATTGTCATCTGGCTCCACTCATATGTACTCCCTCACAATTTTTACTGCACAGACTCTGGCTGCACAACTGCTACAAATGGCTGCGCCTGTGATGGGGGAATTTTGGCTTTAAAAGTATATAATGGTAAATGGCAGAGCCACGCTGTCCACTCTATATACAGTCAGTGGTCCAGACAGACATTTGAGAACAGACAGCTGTATGAAAGAAATTCACAAGGCGTCTAAAATTAAGGGAAGTATCCGTAAATATATTGAGCACATTTTAATATTTTAAATCAAATGGGAGCACAGGTGCTCCTGTTTCACAAGTTTTATTTAAATTACCATAACTCCTCATCCATTTGGGCCAGTAAGAAAATTTAAACATCTTGAAGGTGACGTCCAGGGTATTATAGTACTGCACAGGAATCCACCTGCTCAGGCTTTGATTTCAGATGGTGTCCGTGTCTTCATGTGTGACATGTAGGAGAGCCCACAGCAAGAGATGGAAACACCATCACAGCATCAAACAATAGGTTACATGTCCTGCAGATGCTGTGTCCCCCCAATACACAAAAGAAAAAGCTGCACACACCCCACACACCACCAGTGCTTGGGCAAACAGGATGAAAGTAATACACGAGGTTACACTCCCTCCTTGATGTGTAATTGTATTTCTGTCTCACAGCGGAGGTCTATCCTCAGATAAGAGATACAGCTGTGCAGATAACTTGTAACAACTCCAACAAGAATACAATGAACTCTGACAGAATAATGAGCACTCAGCACTTCCTATTGTTAGCTTGATTATAGAGTTGCTTGTTCGGGGTATTCTCTCCATTTGGATTTGTTTGTTTTGCTTGAGTGGATCAACAGGGAGTGAGCCATCTTTTAAATTAGTTGCTTCTCACACCACTGAGCAAAGAAAGTCGGCGGTGGGACAGACATTATACTGTACATAAAGCCCTTTCAGCTTACGACAGCAAAACCCTAAAATGATTGCTTTTCCGTGTCCCTTTTTAATAAACACTGAATATGCATTGGCTTAAACACGGCTTAATGAGTAAACTGTGCAGAAAATGAGGTTTGCTGGCCATTTCTCCTCATTTAAACCAACAGGAAAGTTTGAAGCTCTCCTCCTCTCATCTTGTATTGCAGTGGTGTCGTCAATGCGGGTGAAACAAATGCTGCAGCCTTCAAAAATTGTCATCTCTATTTCCATATAATTTCCATTTTGTATAGTAAGCAGGTATGTGTCAAAAGATAGAGACAAGAATGTTGAGTTCCCCAACTTTGTCTTTTCCAATTTTACCCTTCGTTTATCATAACCACACACAGGGGGATGAAGAGAGGAGTTTATCTGTCTCTTAAAGTCAGGAACATAAACATCAGAGCTGTGCTGTGAAGGGTTAAAGCTGAGATTTACTGAACCTTCAAATCCCTGAAAAACATTTTGCTATCTTATTTCTCTCTGTCAAGCCATATCCAGCAGTTAATCAAAAGATACCCACATTTGGCAAAGGGTGAAAATACATAACAGGATTACTGCCACAGAATTAGCATTTGTTTCTGAAGAGTGTGTGTTGATGTCTGCTGCAGAGGGCATGTCATTTTATTAACACTCCCTCTTCTTCTCTCGTCTTATGCTCTTTTCCTGTCATGCCATCTGTTAAGTGCAAAAAAGGAACAACTGCATTGTATTATTATGCTGAATCAAGAAGAGGGTGTAGAAGTTGCACATCAAATCATGGTTCAATCCTTTTTTTTTTTGCTCTTTCCTCTATTTTTAGAACCGTAGCACCATCAGCCAGCCGCCCGTTCAGTGGTCATCTCACTGAAACACCACTAGGCAGATTAAACCTTCAACACCCACTTCATAAAATACATTTGTGTGGAAAAAAGAGGTAAAATTGTGTTTCTTCCTCTTTATTTGGCAACAAGCCTGAAGCATTCCTATGCTAACCAGTGCTGGACCTGGTGTTCTCTGCAAGCTGAGGAGTGGGAGACCAGGACGACGTGCTGGTGCTGTGGTAGGAGCTCGAAAGAGATGACAACGACCTGTCCTTCCATCCAACATTACAGGAAATGAATGCTCTATTTCCAGTAAGATAGAAAAGCCATGCTAACCCAGCACCAGCGAGAATACCAGAGAGCAGGTTAGCATCATGCTATTCAAAGAGACTTGGCTAACACATGGACGTAGCCTCCACGACGCCATCCGTCTGTTCCTGACACAGTGAAACAAAGCCAATATGCAGATGCAGTCACATGTATGATGCTGGCTGTGAGTTTCCTTTTCAAACAGCTACAGGGCGCCTGTCAGTCACATGAGCTGTGTCTCTGATTGGACAATCAAATGATCCTAATAACTTCTAAACCGCAGAGTTGGGGGAAAAAATTCACTCACCGTACAGTGTGTGCTGTTAGTGAAATCAGCGTTTTTAGACCCAAGCTGTTTTTTGGACCAGGCTGCTTTTTAATGCTGTAAAAGTCTGTTTTTTTTTTTTGTTTGTTTGTTTGTTTGTTTGTTTGTTTTTTAGAGTATGGCTGGAAGTGTATGTGACTTCAGTATTTCTACAGCCAGCCTCACGCGGATTATTGATGAACAGTAAATTTTAGCCCTTCCACATAGGCTTCATTTTTACTAACTAGATGTTAGGCTAACAGAGCTAATGCTGGACATGATGCTAATTTGGAGGGATTTAACCTGATGTGAGCTGATAAGATAGAGGAGAATGAGACTGATCAGACTGGTGAAGTCCAGCTCAGTCCTGGATCCTGTGGAAGTGGTACATGGTTAAAGAATCATGGCCAAGCTGTCGTCTCTAAAGGATATGTTTCCCCCTAGTTGAAACTTGTTATATTATTCTATTTATACAATTGAATGTTATACTTTCTGGTTTTGCTGCTATGACTCTGAATTTCCCCTCGGGGATTAACAAAGTACATTTTATTTATCTATTGTATTCTTTTCTAATCCAGGTTTTATTTGTCAGATTATACACTTGTGCAACATTTAAGAACACTCATGCCCTCAATCCGACCCTTCTTCTCTTTGTCCATAAGTGTAGAATGAGTCAGAAGGTCTAAGATTCAGCTCTTAGTGAATACTTAGCACTGATCATTGAATGATGTTGAAGGTTGAATGATATTGTTTGTAGAGATTAATTTTGGCTAATTATGTACAAATTACCCTACTTGGGAAATTAAATAAATTAAAAAAAAAAAAAATACATAAAAAATCTTGCTCTTAATGGCAGCACCTGCTTCTAACAAACTTGTAGCACTTTGTTGCCCTAAGGTTTCCCCTTCTGTCTAAATTCTTGCTTGTGTTTTACGCCACTTTGGACCAAAGTGTCTGCTAAATGAAATTGTGGAACAGTACAAATTGTCTCTAATCAGGCAGCAGATACGCAAGTCAACCAGCAGGTTGAGCTGCCAGTTTAGGGTCATTATTGGCGTTATTTTCAAGTCAATTCTCCCACAATTGTACAGATTAATAAAATAAAAACATTGAAGCTGTAGATGTTAACATTTTTTATAAGCATCAACAGTGCTCACCATTCAAATGAATGGCTCTAATCTAGCACATAGATCTTAAATTATGTCTTCTGACAGCTCTTTCTCAAAAGCTTAGGTTTCGATCAGAAGTGCAGTGATTTGTTTCATAACTTTTGTTGCAGAGTGACCTCAAAGTCCCCCAGTTTAGAGACCCCACAGCGTATAGGGTTAGAACAAGTGATGGTTAAAAATATTGCCTTACTGAGCTTATATTGGAACTTGATGATAAAGTATTCACACATGTGCTACATAGCTCCGTTTGTAATTACCACAGCAATCCAGCAGGGAGGTCTTTGCTAAATGTTAGCAACATGAGTCAGCAACAAAACTCTGCTGGAGATTAAAAAATAGTGCTGTGTTAGCTGCATAAACCCAGAGCCAATATATGCACAACACATGTAGTGCTTTTAATATCACATAATCCACAGACACACGTGCATATCATTAACATTCACATGCTGATGCTAATTCCTCTGGGGGACACTCTGGTGTCTTGCCCAGAGATACGTTTGCCCCTAGGACTGTGGATTGAACCGTCAACCCTCTAATCATAAGACTACCCACTCTACCCCAGAGCCACAGGGGCTCTAAGTATCCACACATGTAGATTCAGGTGCAGCGCTGTACCTACTACCTCCAGGAAATAGCTCCAGAGAGCATTTAAAGTGTGAAGGTCTTCAAAATTGAATCCTTTCCCCTTGCCCTTCATGGTCGGTGCATCCGTCCCTTCCTGGATAACATATGAAAGCAGACAGCATTGATAGTAATTTATTGCTAGCCATGCCTCGCCTACCACCCATAATCACATCACCCCACCTGTTGTAGCTCTTCAGCCTAACGTGACAGGACAGAAGAAGGAAATCACACATTTGGCCTTGTGGGTTGATGGAGACACTGTGATGCATTGACACTCTCCTTCATGTTCTCGCAGACTGATAAATTGAGGATGAAAAGCTGGCAAGTGAAGCCACCCATCTTCAGTGGCTCTGGAGGATCAGATTGTCAGCCTGCTCAGGATGAGGATTAAACTTCCTGTGGACATACAGGGAAGGATGTTGGTTTCATCAAAGACACCCAAATGAATTTCTTTTACTTTCATTTTCTCATCAAGTCTTTGACTTCTCTCCCGTAAAGCCACTCACTCTCTCCTTTCTTGTTATATTTTTTACAAAACTGTTGATTTCTTTCAGACACTGATGCTCTGGAGGCAAAATCTTGGGTCTATTTTTTAATCAAGCAAAATTGTACTTATCTACATTTTGGGGAGACTTTTCCTCTTTCTAAGATCTTTCAGGGAAACAGTGTGGCTGCCACACAAAATCAGCAGAGGAACAAGTTTACTTTACTTTTCTAACCCCTGATTCACACAGCATGAGCGCCGTGCTGCACAGGTTTTTGGGCGCTAATTCACACCAAACCCATTTCTGAAGCGCAGTGCACTCCAGCTGAAATGTGTTTCCATTTTGACAAGCTCTGAACACACAAACTGTTGCTGATTGTTGCAGAGCAGCCCCAAGCTGAAACATGACACCACAAAAATGAAAGGCATTTTTCAAAGAATTCTTTAGATTTAAATACAGGACATATATCGATCAATCAGGGCTTCTTTAAAGCAGTAAAGGATGTAGAATTATTTGCTTTTTACAGAATTGAGCAAAAGCAAACAGTTGATTTTCTGCAGATTTTCAAACAGGACGTGTGAATACACATGATCATGATGGCAGATTCACAAAATCATCGTTCGTTCCCGCCGTTTTCGGCATGTTGCTGATGTCACGTGTGACACATACAGGGACTGTTAGAAATTTGAGACGCTGACGATAACGCCACTTTCTACAGCTTTCCAATAGGACAAACTGTTCGTAAATGTCAGGCATTTGAAAATAAGTGCATTATGGGCCCACCAGAGTGCCTGGGATCCTAAAGGTAAATTAGTTTGTTCAACTTACCTGGTCCTCCCTAAACTTCAGCATCTTCAGTCCATGCCTTCTCCTTTCTGTTGGTGTCTTATGGAAAAAATGTGTTGAATAGAATTATGAAGCTTTTCACCTGGTAGACCTACTTTTCCTCGCCAAAAACATTGGATTTCCCCTGTATCTGACCTGCTGATGACTTCTCGCCATTTGCCAGTGAGTTAGCTTTGATAAACATGGATGAGATTAGCGGTCAGAAGCCAGAATATGTAGCTTCATTTTGAAATGACTGGATACTCTTGTTGTTTTTGTTTCTGTTTTCCTGTCTACGATTTGCTCTTTAGAGATTAACACGTTTCAGCTGTGTATTCTGGCAAAAGACTCACAGCGAGCCACGAGCAGCCTTTGGTGGTTCACGCTGCAAACATTGCGTGCACGTACTGTTTGAACGCAATGTTTAACTGAAGTGGTTTCTTAGTATGGTTTAGTGCATGATGCTCACACTTCATGTGTGAATTAAGGGTTAGATGGTATCCTATTTTTCTTATTTGAACAGTGTGCAGAGTGACCTACAGGCCTTGTGTTTGTGCTTAACACTGAAATACATACTTTCAAGTTATGGTATTTCATGGTCAGCGGTTGCAGAATTAACAATGAATGAAATAACCAAGAAGTTTGCATAAATGTGAAATTTTGATTCCATTTTAAGTTGTAAAGTAACTGATAGCTTGTTAAATTAAGTCAGTTGATCAGTGTTGATGTTTCAGCTTGTTGCCTCTACTGTACCTACCTTAGTTTAGATAAAAGAAGGGTATTGTTTTTGTACCAGGATGTAAAGGTGTGAAGAATCAGTCTTTTAGCGGTACAAGCAAAAAGGTTCAGATAAAGTCCCAATGTTGAAGGCATAGCACTCATAGCATGAAAGAGTATCTCTTGGGTGACAAGGTACATCCACCTTTAAAGGTTCTTCTGTGTATGCCAGGATGTCACAGAATTTCACACTTTAAGAGTCCAAACACAGACACTAAATATGATGTAGTTGACAAAAAACAGAGCACTGTGAATGTGAACTGAAAAACACAAGCTGTTTTTCACTCATAACAGCAAGTTAAGTTAGAAAATTGCCCTTTTAAGACGAGCTGAGCAACTAACTGAATCATTACCGCCAAACTAACCACCGCACAGAGAGGAAATGCAAACATGGGTGATTCATGTCTTTTTTTCTTGAAGTCTGGGTTTCTGTAATGCTCTGTGCTCGGGTTTGTCCTGACTGACTCAAGAAAAACAGATCATTCACCTTAATCCTGCCCTTGCTGTATTGTCTTCCTGTCCATGTCTGCATTGATTCAAAAGTTCAGCTAATAACCTTTGAAGCTCCACATGATCAGGTGTATCATTTTATCCCTGACCTTACCTCTTACCCTGCATGAGCATGTGAGCTCTCTCAGATCAGCTGACATGGGTTGGCTGGTTATTCCCCGGCTTTGAGGCCTTTGGTATCCTAACTCACTGTTTGTTTCTTTCTCTGTTGTCCTGCTTTTAATAGTGTTATTATCCAAATGCATTTTTTTATCATCATGCATACTTTTTCTCCTATTTTTGTTTCTTGTTCCTTTGTGACCATGCGTAAAAGTGAAATAAAGGTTTTTATCATTGTCGTTGTCACCCTCCAAAGGCCTCGGGGGACAGTGGGTGTCACACAATTTGCAAAAGCCACAACACAAATGCAAGAGCAAAAACACAAATTATACATTAATATTTTTAGGGCTGTCATTTTAACGCGTTAATTAGATCAATTAATTCCACCACAAATTGACGCGTTATAAAATTTAACGCAGATTAATCTGGATCCCGAACCCACGGGGCATTCAAAGACGCACTTATTTTTAAATGTCTGGCATTTACAAACCATGTGTCCTACTTGGAAAAAGATGTGTTCTTGTCAGATTTTCAAATTTCCGATGGTCCCTGAATGTATCACACGTGACGTCAGTCACATGCTATAAACCGGAGGGAGGGAAGCAAGAGTGATTTGTGACTGCCGTCCACATTGTGTGTATTCACATGTCCTTTTTGAAAATCTGCAGAAAACCAACCGTTTGCTCAATTCTGTAAAAAACAGATAATTCTACACTTTTTACTGCATTAAACAAGCCCTGAATGATCAATATATATCCTGTATTTAAATCTAAAGAATTCTTTGAAAATTTGCTTCCATCTTCCTGGTGTCATGTTTCAGCTTGGGGCTGCTCTGCACCAATCAGCAACAGTTTGTGTGTTCAGAGCGTGTAAAACTGAAAATACTTCACTTTTCTTTGATCCAAGACTTGAATTTAGTGTTTTGTACATAGTTCCTCACAGCTTTTAGCCTTTAGCCCTGGTTCTAAGTATAGAAGTTCATATTGCAGTGAAAATTGAGTCCACATCGAGTAAAAATGTGACAGAAGCAAAAACGATCCTAAAAATCAAATCAGCTTATCTTAGGTGCAGGAATGTGTAGATTTTGTAAAGATAAACCCATAAAACTTTATTCATGTGTTCCTAATGCCTCAGGGTACCTAAAATGTGTTGTATACATTCCCACCTTATTTTTCAAATGTTTTTTTAGTGTCTTTTGATGTAATTTTAATGTCCTGGAATCCAAATTCTTTATTTTGGGACCTTAAGCAGATATGAGATTAAAATGCGATTAATTGGATTAATTAATTACAAATCCTGTAATTAATTAGATTTTTTTTTTTTTTATCACCTGACAGCACTGAAATTATATACTGCTGTTTTTAAGGAGACTAAATTACACACAACTGAACAGCAGAGGTTTGCAGTGTGTCATGAAGCAAATTGGTTTCTGAAGAAGGCTACAACCATGAGGAAGCTACTTTGTACTAAGTAATCAAACATTGTATCTTCTGATTCGACCAGAAAACTTAAAAAGCACTTCTTCAAAAGAGGCTTTATCATCAAAATGTCAAGTTATCAGCTTGCTGGCTTGGATGTCTCCTCCTTTTTTTAACAGTTCAGCTACAGTTTACTATTTACATCATTCAAGAACTCAGAAACACGTTTCATTTTTCGCTCCTTCTGCAAGATCACAAGGCCAAAAAGAACTGGAACTTTCCATTATAGTACGAACATTAACCTTTTCCGCCTTGATGTTTGATTTCATCTACATTTTCCCTTCTTCTTGTGTCACATCTGTCCAACCTGCTCTTGATTCTCAGAAAAGAAAGAAAGTATCAAAATGTTTCCTTCTTGTCTCACTTTAATCACTCATCTTCAGCTGATTGCCTTCAGGGTGCATCAAGTCTTTGATATGAGTTTCAGACGCCATCATACATTTAGACTGTTAGATTGAGATGTAGGAGCTTTTAATCTTGCTGGATTCGTGCTTGATGGAAGAGGTTAATGAAATGTCTCCACATTAAATGACAGCCTGGTTTGATGTACAGTTCACACTCCCACCACAATTGACGCATATTTCCATTATAATCAGGCGGCATTGTGCTCAAATCAATCTTACAGTTTCTGTTTATTTCCTGTACATCTGACACTGTTCTGCTCGCTTCAATCACTCTGACAGAAGACAGCGAACACTTGAAGAGGAGCTGACTGCTGCATGGGAGTTAAAGGGAATAATTCTGAGCCTTGTTTAACTCAGTGTTATCTTCTCTTTCAACACGGAGGAGCTGACAGCTGTGGCTGACCACAGCTCCTGCAGAGTCTACGAGGACTCCGTGCAGCCCTAAAAAGGAGTTATACTGTGGAGCTGGGGCAGGTCATCTGGGATCCCTGTGGCTTCACTGTTATCCTTTAATCCAGCACAAACATAATTCAACCTGTGCTCAAGCTCGCAGGCTGGATGTGTCTGAAATTCACTCACTGCTACTTTATTAACTACACCTGACAAATATCTGATCAGCCAATCACATGGCAGTTCTGATGTTAGGCATTTAGACAAGATGAGCTTAACTTCAAACCGAGCATCAGAATGGTGAAGAAAGGAGATTTGAGGGACTTTGAATGGGGCATGGTCATTGGTACCAAACGATCTGGTTCTAGTATTTCATCACCTTTGGGATGTGGTGGAACAGGAGATTCTCACCATGGATGTTCAGACGATAAATCTGCTGCAAGTAAGTTACGCTATCACATCAACATGGAACAAAATTTCCCAGCATTGTTCCCTACTCCTTGCTGAATGTATGCCACCAAAAATTAGAATAGAATAAAACTTTGTTGTCATTGTAACAAGTACAACGAAATTGAAGTCACAGCAGCAATCAAGAAAACTAAAGTAAGAAAGTGTATAGAAAGTGCAAAAAGGTCCAAAAGAAAATAGATGATGACAGCTTGTCCATCATTGTCCAGTTCAGCCAGCCTCCACCTCCACAGGGTCCAGGACTGAGCTTCTTTCAAGTTCTTGGCGTTGGTGTCTGGTGTTAGCTCCGTAGCCATGTCTGTGAATAGCATGATGCTACTCTGCCTTCTGGTTTTCCCTCTGTTGCTGGGTTAGCACAGCTAGCTCGTCAATCTTATTGGAGATAGATCTTACGTTCCCAATAACGATGGATGGAAGGACAGGTCCATGTCGTCACTCCTTAGCTCACACCTGAGAACCAGCACGTCGTCCTCACCTCCTTCTCCTCACCTTGTGAGAAGACATCAGGCCTTACACCAGTTAGCACTGACATGCTACAGGTTGCTAACAGCTGAGCTCACATGTAAACAATGCAGCCATGGTTACATGTAGGATCTCCAGACAAACACAGGAGAAAAAGTAGTAAAAATATCACTGAAGCCACAAAAAGTTTGGTGTCCATGACCAACAAATGAGCCATACAAAGTAATGATCTACTTCAAATACCAAGATTACAAAAAAAGAGACAAAAAATTACAAGGAACGGACAAAGAAGAGGGAGCTGCTGCAAAAGGCAGCCATAGCCAACAAGATGGTGCCTAGCAACTCAATTAAGACAGTTCTGAAGAAAAAAAGTGGTCCAGCACTGGTACTAGCAAGGTGTACAATGGCTGGTGAGTGTATGTGGATAATAATGTATGTGTGATGGCTGGCATACCAGTTCCATCAGTTACATACAACATATCGGAGACTAGTATATTAGTCTTTCTGACTCTTGTGGTTTTGTTTTTATTACCCCACCAAGGAGGCTATAATTTCTGGGAGAGTTTCTCTCTTAATGAAGTTATCAGAAAATGTTCAAAATGGGATAAGGCAGATGTGATTAAATTTTTAAGGTGACCAGGTTTACCGTCTGGATCCAGCACTTTTTTTTAAAGGATTTTTTATCATTACGAAATGGGGCCATTTTCACCACATATGTATATGACTCCACCATAAATGGTTGGATTGCTTTGCAAAACAACACAAGACAAGGTCACCATCATTTTTGACAGATGTAAAAGTACGATCCAGATCCTGGCAATATTCTGGATACTGAGATCCAGAATATGAAATATGTACTGGGTCATCATAATTTTCAACACTGTCAGGTAACAAATTATCGTACAAACCTGCAACTAACACCAAACTGTAGCAGACAGTCTGCTGAAAGGGAGTATAACATTTAAGTAGGATTAAACTGTTGGTGACAATCACAACAGGCTAGGCGGACTTTAGCAGTAATTAAGACTAATGTTCGTATTATTTGGTATTTTGGTATTGTTTACCTGTATTTGTCAGAGAAAACGGAAAACACTATTTTGTTGACAACCTTTTGTTGTCTTTTCTTGAACAGACCAGATGCGTCTCCAGTCTATCTCCACTCTGTCATGGCACCGGATCAGAAAGGTTTCCTTTTAAGTCAATCTGTCAACTTACACTGGATCAGTTGCATCGCAGTCAGGCTGTGAGGTCTGTGAGGTTTCAGATAATTTGCTATTTTTGGTGGATGTGGAGCTGTGATGCATAAAGTCAATGTAGGGGAGATTAATCAGGTCAGGAGGTGACTTGTGACTTTCAAAATAAAACAAACAGTGTCAAAATCAGTTCCTATTTAGCTTTACTATGACAAATGGACATAATGGGACCAGGTGTCAACAGGTTTGAGGTTTTACAGCCCAACATGAACAAAGAGAGACTTATCAATGGAGTTGGAAGAGCAGGGACAGTAAGCAGCTGATTTTGGTTGACCAGCTAACTCTGTTAGCATTAGCCTATAGCACAAGGTCCAGTTTGACTGAACTGAATACAGAGCATTGCTTTCTCCTATGGCTGCAAACAACTAAGATGCTTACCACCACCTACTGTACACATGCATGCACCATTTAATCAACTCAATGGAATTTTCATAGTTTAAACTGCAGAGCTAAGTGTTTTACTTTTTTTTAAAAGCCATTCTTGTTAAAGACACAGCACCACCTATTACAAAGTCAAGTTAAAGCATTTAACGCAGTTCAAGGTCCTCTATACTGCTAAAATGATAACTGTCAAAAACAAAATATTACAGTCAGTCTGATAAAGGCATGCCTTTAAGAGCAGAGCCTGGTGTTAGAAAATAGAGGATGCCAATCTTAGATGGGTGGCAAACCACTAATGAAACTGGCATTCCAGTTTTATAACTGGAATATTCCTCTATTGTACTGGCATTCCAGTTTGGAAACCAGAATAGGTCACTCAGTCGTAAGTAGCATGTCTGATACCACTTTTACTCCCGGGGCTGCTGGAGTTTTAAGATGTAAAGTAATTCTTATTGGTATATGGAATCCATGCAAAATTGGTCTTTTTAATAATGATGCAGACCCAAGGTGATTGTCTCAAATCATCCAGGAAGCAAAAATCAAATAACAATGTGCAAATCATTAGTCTAAAAAGATAGAAAAACACATGGTTTCCTTCAAATATTCATTTCTGAAAATAATTGAAACTTTTCTCTTATCTCCTGCCTCAAAAACAAAACATTAAATTGCTTTTACAAAAATCAAAACAATACTAAGTTATTAATGTCTGACTCAGTTCCTCCTTCTTGTTTGTTAACAGCACTTACCAAGGGAGAGCTGGTGTATCAGGAGACATCCTCATTCAAAGAAATCAGAGGCAAGGCACTGATGAGTGTTCAATGCTTCTTCTCTGAAACTGCTAAAAGAGCCTTTCATTCAGCTGCTTAACGCTGGTTGAATTGAAGAGGTCTGTAGCAACAATGCTTTACCTCTTAAGTATGAACTTTCCTTTCACATTTACTTTTCAGGAGCTTAAATGAAAGTACATTCAAGGGTGAGAGTGGTTGGAATCACTCTGATGGTAACAGACAGGAAAAGCTTAAAGTTTCAGACAGGTACACAACATACAATGTCTTTATTTCAAAGATATGTCATTTTTCAATCTCACTATCATTTTAACCATACCATCATCATGACACACCTGTGCTCTTTGAGCGCTGATCTTACAATCTTAGAGCCTATCAGAAGCCCGTCTCGCGATTATAGGAGGTTATTTATCTATCTCAACTTTTCATGACTGTCACTCTGATGCACTCCGTAGATACTACGAACCACTTTCAGTCATATCTTCCTGCTCTGTGCTGTGAATATGTCAGCCAGATTGACACATGGCCCTCCAAATCAGAGACATGCAAATTATACGAATGAATGAATGCATGCATGAATGACTGGAAAGAGAGAGGTATTTTATTTTTTCTTAAATATATTCATGATTTATAGACATTATGTGCAAAAAAGTTGCATTTAATTATTATTAATATGAATCAATCATATTTAGTTTACAACTTGTAGGCATGACCATTTCTTAGATGCTGTACTGCTCATTCAGCTGTTTCAAACAAGCAGAAACCTCTGGTCTGAAACTTGAAGCCAATGCAGCGTGTAACAGTTTGAATTATCGGAAAAACATAAAAAAAAAAAAAAAAAAAAAAAAATCAATCGCCACTTCTCTTGAGCAGGCGGAGAGTTTTTTTGTGCCAGCAAGTAGTTATAGCCCACTGATAAACAAAAAAGTAACTTCCACGTTCTGAGACCTACCTCTAGACTAGTTAGATTTCAAGAAATGATTAAGTCAGTCATTAAGTTCAAGTATAGTGACAAAGAATCACCACCCGCTGCTGCCACCACACAGCCACAATATCCTAAAGGTAGTTCCACAGGACCACTAAAAAACCTCCTCAGGTTGCTCCAAACCGGCTGAACCTCTCAAAAAACTGCATGTAGCTCCTCTGGAATTATTCCATAACAGCGGGTGTAATCCATACAGTGATGGTGACTGATGTTGAGGACACCAGCCTCTGGTCTCCCTACGCACCTTGCTTTTTTCAGGTAAGCCGCCTCCCATCTTAAATCACCATCGGGGGACTGATCATGCTTGAGCACGGCACAGTTCAGATGGCCAGCGTGACCGGGCCTTAGGTTGAGTTAAGCATCACTAATATGGCCAATGTTGACGGTAGGCTGTAATACTCTGTATTAGAAACAAACAGGTGACATCACAGAGACTACCTCCAAATACTCTACTGTCCATGGTTTCTTGTAGCTTTCAGTTCAACTTTAAATACAGAGATGTTTCACTTTGGCTTTCATCAGAGGTATAAACTTATAAAAATATCCAAATGTTTATGAATTACTGAATGTTAATCAGTCCAAGGTTTGTCTAAATATCAAATTCAAATGTAAGTTTTATAATACATGTCTACATGAAGAGCAGAAATCAACGTTGAAAATGTTTGTTGAACAGAGACTGGATTGATCATTCCCACTGCAGTTCAGATGTCAGAGAATCCAACCTCTGATTTGATTTTACACCAAAATGCCAACATTTGATTGAATTCTGTGAACGTTGGCTGCATTTGCATGTATAAATGTTTGTAGTTGACTGCAGATGTATGCTGGGATGTGATTTTGTGGTGCACATACTGCCTGCTTTTGCAGACCTTAAGAGCTGAGAAATGAGAATCTCGTCTTATAGAGATTCTGTGAACTGAGGTGAATTGTTTCACTGTTATCGAGATAGTTTCATAAACTGCTGTTCATGTTTGCTTTAATCGTTTATTTCTGAGTGTAAATTATGGCTGATTCATCATCTTGATTTGTTGCCTCTCCATCTGACTGGAGTGTAATTTCCTCCACTTCCAAAGGCTTTGGGCCTCTCCTGCAATCATTTGAGCCCCCCTACACAGGCCGGCACTGCAGGTTAAATACCAGCGGCCAAATAAATCTGTGCTATCCATCAAATATTGACTTCATGACTCCCATTAAAGGGTGGGCCCTGAATTTTAAGAGGGCTGCTGTATTGATCACAGCACAAGACTCTTTCAGGCCAAGTGGAGAAGTCTATTTTGCTGTGTTATTATTGTTTGTCAGAAAGCGGCAGCAGCCTCCCGTTGACATTTCTACCAAAGTCTGACTTGGAAGAAAACATCAATAAATGATTGTTGTCCCAGAGTTTTCTCATTTTACCCAAAGGCCATTTCGAAGTCAGGCTGCTGATCTGCATAACACTCAGAAGAAAAGATTCTGATGCTCTAACTCACGTCTGATTCGCCCAAAACACCTGAGGTTGTGAAAAGACATTGATGTAAAAGATGGATTAGCAGAAGGCAGGTTATTTTTTATTTCTCTCACAGTCGACAAATTCAATGAAAAGTCCATTAGTCTGGATTTCGCTACAGTGCTGAGGCACCCAGCCCCAAGCTCGTCGGCTCCCACTGAAACATAAATCTTTGAAAAGGGGTCAGAGAGACTTCGTGACTCAGTGGTCACAGCAGCTGCCTCCAAAACAAAAGGTCCTGAGTTCAAACCCCACTCAGCATTCTTGCCGGGGTGTCTTGTTGGCCTCCCAGCTGGTGAGGGACCTTTGTTGCATGCCATCTCTCTCCTCATTTCCTGGCAGCCCTCTGCTGTCACTATGAAGGCAGAAATGCTTCCTTCTGTGTTATCAGTCATTTGGTTTTATAGTCTGAATCTGTTTTGAGTCAAAATGAATGTTTGATTACAATTTGATGTTGTGATAAAAGAATAATGTGGCAAAAAAAAAGCAAAAAGGGAGTGTATAGTATCAGGCTTTCATCACATGAAAATAAATGAGAGCATCACGTCTTTCCCCTTTAAAGTGACTGACAGAGCGCTCCTGACTGACTGCATGTGTGTCATTGATCCATATTTAAAGAGGGGGTACTGTGCCCCCTTCTCAAGCTTTATATTGTCCCTCTTGTTCCCTGGCATGATTTCAAGCTCAGCTAGTCAGGGGCAGAGGGGTGGGCATACCTTGGTGTTTGAGGCCCACCCCTCGGCTGTGTCATGAGTCATGACCCAGTTAGAAAATCCTCATGTGATGACCTCATCATATCAGCAAGTCTTGTGACGATCTTGTGCCTTTTTTTTTTTTTTTTTCTTTTTTTCAGAACAGAGTTTCCTTGATCAGTTTACAAACAGATTCAGTCATCCCTACAACATATGAACATTGTTACTTTACATCTAGGTTTGATATGCGGGAAAACAAAATACCCTCTTCAAGGTTGTGAACTCATGGTAAACAGTGCAGACAAAAATATCTGTTCCTTTTTTTTTTTTTTTTTTTTTGGGGTGTGGGGGGGGGATTATGAAAAAGACTAGAAAAAAAAAACACCTTTATAACTGTAGCCCCATGTCTGTTAATTATGAGACTATGTTAGGATAATTCTATTGTAGCTTTCGCCAACCGAGTAGCAATGAACCCTGCAGAGGTAGCTACAATGAAACGTTGATTGAGCTTGAGGAATGACAGGCAATATAAACTTGCATTCCTTTATTTGTTTATTCATCTATTGACTTAATTTTCTAGTTTAACTTCTATTAAAATACTAATTGATTAAAAAATAAAAGAAAGTTAAAAATAAATAAATTAATTAATTAAGAAAAAAAATCTATTTTATTCTTGCTTTTATTCCAAGGCAGGACACTGGATTCTGAGTGGCAAACAGAGACAGTGGGAGATGACATGCAAAAAAGGGTCCTTGTGAATGTTCATGTAGGAAACATTATATACATTATAGGTAAAAAAAGAAAAGAAAAATCAAAACAGAGAGAACACAAAATAGATAATTGAAATACAGTTCAATTTGTTTTGATATACAATTATACACAATCATTTACAGGTCAACCCAATTTAGAAGAAAAAAGAAAACCATTAGCAGCAATCTTGACCACTCTAAATGCCACATGTACCCCAAACCCTGCCTCCTGCACAGTTAGAGGCGAGGTAAATTAAATAAGTGTATAAATGTAGATGTGTAACCCATTTATTTCTGTTACAGTTTTAAAACCTGATGTTGGCAGGGGCCATGTTGAAAAAAGCTTGACTCAGTCTTCTTTAGAGTTAGGATAAGGTAAAGAGGCAGGTCTTTAGCCTCTTTGCAGTGATCAGCAGGATGCCCACCAGTCTGTCAAAGCAACTTTGCCCTTATACAGGCACTGCTTTTATGTTAGCTGACTTTGAAAAAAAGCTTTAATAGAAAAAAAAAATCACCACTTGTACAGTGTGTACTGATTGACAAATGAGCTTTTCATAGCCAAACCATTTTCTGAACCAGGCTGTAAACATTTTTTTTTTAATTGAAAGACCAATTGATTGAATTGGTGTGTATGTGATTTCCTCCTGTGCTACAGCAGCCGGCCCTAAATGGACAGTTGATGAACTGCAGTTTTTTAATTATTTATCGATTGATTGATTGATTGATTGATTGATTGATTGATTGATTGATTGATTTATGTATTGTTAAGTTCCTCTTTTTAAAATTCCTTTAATTGGAGAGGATAAGACAGTGGATAAAGCAGAAAACAGGGTGACATGTGGGAAACAGGCCACAGGCTGGATCTGAACCCAGGCCATCCACTTGAAGGGAAACCACAAGGGGCATGACCTGGACCACTGGGCCATCTGCGCCTCTGAGCTGCAGTTCCTGGCACTTCCACATTGTCTTCATAATTTAAGGTCAGGTTCAACCTTTAACCCTTTATACCTTAAAGGCCTGATGAGATGTGTAGGTCATTTCAGACTGAATCATCATTTTCAAGAAATGTGGCCAATGAAGTGTGTTGAGATTGGCTGAAATACATGTGGAGGGAGTGGAAATTTTGTGTTAATTTTCTTTCTTTTCAGGACCATCATTAAAGCTATGGTGTATGATTTGGAAGCTTTGTACATCTTAATAACACAGTTTATGGGCTGTTATGGTCCTATGGTCCAATCTACACAATATAAAGACCAAAAAGAACGAAAAAAAAACAATTCAGTATATCTGCTGCAAAGCTGCATACTAGTTGACCAATCCGCGCATTGGTCCTTGAGTCCATCCAATCTCCTGTCTTCCTTGTTTCGCACCATCATGCCCATGGTCCCACCTTGTCCCTCCCCACTACCCCTCTCACGTCAGCTAGCTGCTCAGCTACCGAAGCGTCATGGAGCCAGAGAAGACCGAAACCAGGAAGCTGTTACTGATACCATCCACAGGGAAGGGAAGAAAACGAAAAAGTTTCAAGGAAAAGGCTGAAGCAAGGAAGAATTATGAGCGATACAGGTGCCAACAGAGACTGAATATTGGAGAAATGTACGACCGGTGGAAAAAGCTGCAGAGGGATTTGGGACTGAAGACTGACACAGAGACAGCTGAGTTTCTGTTGAACAGGTAATGACTTTGTTTACCACAATGGGAGATGTCAGCTGAATAACTCTGGTTAGTCTGTGCCTGTACTGGCTGATGACTGAATGCTGCTGGTCGGAACGGGTCGGCTCTGTCAATAGATTTTAGGATAAGTTAGCCACACATCTTTAACATTTTAAACTGAGCTGGTGAGGACACGCAGAGAAAGGTAAAGCCTCGCCCACAGTCGGCTCTGCTCTGATCAGCTGGCAGTGGCAACACCAGACCTGCTTCGCCGGCTAATTCATGGTTTTGATCGCGCCGGTCCATACAAGGAGAATGACTGTCTTGTTTGTTACATTTTCTGCCGGCCGGCTTCTTGCTCTGTTGGAGGGGGCATGTTGTTAAGAGGCGAAGCAGGGCGATAAGAGCTGGGGGGCGGGATCTTGGAACACGGAGGTGAGGGGTGAGTGAGGCTGCGTTTTTCAAATGTGTTTCATCAGCCAAACTGGGTTTCAGATCGTAGACCATAGCTTTAAGTCAGTTAGGAAGGATTACACCATCTGACCTGAAATGTAAATGACCTACATATCCCATGCTGTCTTAAAGGGACTAACACATTGGTGACACCTGGTCTAAATGGGTCTTTATCCACAAAGACCAGACTAGCGGTTACCACTTGGCTGGAATCAAAACCTGCTGCCTGCTTTAAGGTCTTCAGCCTCTGTGTGTGGGGTGTACAAATAAATAACAATACCAAACCAGGAGGTGGAAGCTTACATTTTCACTCTTTTCATTGCTTACATTAAAAACTAGAAGATAAACTGTGCTACAAACATAATTATGAACTCAAAAAATGTGGGAACATGGTTTTATAAAAGAGGAAAAACTTTTTTTTTTTTTTTGTAGAGAAATTTGAGGGTGCATTATTTCAAACTATGAGAGTAAATAGAGTCTATGGCTATGCAGTCATTAACCCTTTCATATTGAGAATATTAGCAATAACCTGGTTGTGCAAATCCATACAAACACCAATAACCCTCTAAAACAAACAAACAAACAAACATTAAAAAAAAAAAAAAAAAAAACAGAATATGCTCATATTCCGGATTAAAAAAAAAGTCCAAATAACCCCTAGGTGACTCCTTTACTAATCCCAAAATTCAGTCATGTATAAGCCTATCAGTATATCCTCATTCAAAGAAATAATAATTTGTCCTGCTTATGTTATGTTCGCAAGAAATCTTGGTCTTTTGAGTACGGGAAGTCCGCCATGCTGCTGCAGTTGCTATGGAAACAGCAAGAAGAAGTGGAAATGATGCGCATTAATGTTCTCTGTGCGTTGAGGTATTTTCCGTGCGTCACCGCTTTTGGGACACCTCTTAAACAGGAATAACCCTGTTTACTCGTGCATGTAAACAGGTTATTCTTAATGTTTCAAAACCGGAAAAAACAAAGCCATAGACAGATAAAGCTCGCATATGTGTCCTGGTGTTTGCAGGTGCTGTTATTCTGCCCTGGGCAGAGAACTGTGTTTATGCTGCCAGTTCACTTCACTACATTTACCTTCAACATTAATTAGACGTCTACTTAAAAGTGCAGTTTCCCTCACTCAGCACTAAACTCACCAGCCTTCATTGATACAAAGCCTCTGCTGCCAAGAGGCTCCAACATGGCTGCCGAAGCGTTTGCTACAGTAACATAAAACTCTGTCGAGGCAAAATATATTTAAACACACGAGATCAGCGCCCCTGCTTTCTCTCAGTAAACACAACCTGTAGCTTCTGCTGGGCCACGCAGCACATCTACTGAGCTGCCTCACTGTAATAACTCTCACCTCCCATGGCAATCTGTGTGAAACGGGCCTGACAGCACTAAGTGTGTGTGTGTGTGTGTGTAGACGAAAGGGGTCTGTGTGGGTGTGTTTGTTACACAGTGTGAAAGATTCAATTCTAACTGCAGTGAGAGAGAGAGATCAGGGACAAACTAGCCTTTATTACCTCAGAGTACCAGTGTGTGTGTGTGTGTGTGTGTGTGTGTGTGTGTGTGTGTGTGTGTGTGTGTGTGCTCTGACTTTCCGTCAGAGGGTATGTGTTGGTATTTTGTGCACACACACACACATACACACACACTCACACAAACTCACGTGTATTTCTCAGTAGCAAGTATATCGTGGGCTTCTGTGAAATGCTGGCTGGTAGGGGTGATAAATTTTAAGACACACACACACACTCACACACACATACACAAATACACACAGGCATACACACGCTACCCACAGTATATCTTCACTGGTGGTAGTTGTGGAATTCAGGGGCGGTGGTAACTCAGTTGATGGATCGCAGTTTTGGATATGATGCTGTGAGTGTGTGTTAGTGTGTGTGTGTGTGTGTGTGTGTGTGTGTGTGTGTGTGTGTGTGTGTGTGTGTGTGTGTGTGTGTGTGTGTGTGTGTGCGTGCTTTATCTCCAGCTGTAACTTGTGAGGTCTCTGGGATTGTTTCACAGCCACAGTGATGAATAGTGACCAGCATGTGTGTGTGTGTGTGTAGGTGTGTGTGTGTGTGTATTGTGTCAGCTCTATAACTTGTGGGGTCTTGGGGATACTTCCATAGCGAATTGATGTATAGTCTGGGGACTGGCCAATAGAAAAAGTGCTGAGGTTCACAGCGTGTGTGTCTGTGTATGTGTGTGTGTGTGTGTGTGTGTGTGTGTGTGTGTGTGTGTGTGTGTGTGTGTGTGTGTGTGTGTGTGAGAGAGAGAGAGCCATGTCCCATAGAGGAAAGCAGGCAACATGAGTGATGGACAGAAAGCCTTGCTTACATCAATCTGCTTTACTTACTCACACACAAACTCATTCTTCCCCCCCCTCACACACACACACACACACACACACACACACACACACACACACACACACACACACACACATGCTTGTCTTGCATTTCTTACTTTCTAGCCTCTTACTCTCTCTGCAGTCATCTACTTCACTCTTACACACACACACACACACACACACACACACACAGAGTGAGGGATAAGCAGCTGCACAGCTCCTGCTCCAGCGCTGTGGCCTCTATTCTCCTGGCTGCTGAGGTGAACGTGATACACTGATGGAGCCGCACTCCTTCGGCCTCTAGCGCTCTCTGTCTCAGGCTTGGAGGCTAAACAGGCCATGAGGACAGGAGAGGAGGGAGCTCCAAATCCCTCAAGCCAAACGCAGTAAGGTGGAGAGTTAAAAACTCAGAAACAGGCTTTTTTTATGAGGAAGAGTTCTGAAGGAGTTCACTTTTTTTGTGGCCCCAGGAAACAAGATGGGTTCAGGTTGAGTTGTCAACACAAGAAAAACAGTCAATCACACAGCTTTAGACAACAACAATGAACCAGAGATTCTGCACATGGTAGTGATGGAGGTACAGCAAAGAAAAATGTTTCTTTAAGCTATGCCAAGGGGGTAAACTTGATGGTTATGACCAAATTTGTGGCTGTGTATAGGTTATGAAATGTGGAGACGTAAACTTGTTTGGGCAACGGAAGCTGTGTTGAGCTCCATTCATCCAAACAACACCACCATGGAGTCAGCTGTAATCAAGTTCTGACCGTTACAGAGCAACTGGTCTTTTGTAGGAAAGAGTGGCAGGGCTAAGTGCTAACTGCTGAGCATGAACATGTCAGTAGCTGTGTTTCCATTACACCTAAAATTGCACACAATGTAAAAATCACGACAAACAAAAGGTAATGGAAACACCACATTTTCAAAAAAACTCAAATTTTGATTAAAAGTTTTTACGCTCTCATGAGGTGGTTTTTCAGAAGAATCGATATTGAAGTTTCTTGCAAAAGTGCAATTGAAACACATTTTTCACAAAAACGTCACATTGTCATAACAGCACACCTCCCTCACCTCCTTGTATGTGTCTACTGCTACACAAACGGACTCTTGATCAACCATTAAAGCTTTTCGGTAATTCCTGTTTTTATGAGATGGGCCATGGTAAAAACAGGAAAATCTGAAATCAAAAAATAAACTGTTTTCACAAGCTAGTTATTTCCCAGAAGAGGATTTTTTTTATAAAGTGAATGCGATACACCTCTGTATATTAACATCTAATTTTTGCTAATTTTGTCTTATTAGACTGCTGCATTCACCTGACTAACCTAGAAAAATGTCTAATTTCAAGATATTAAAACCAAAACTGATGCCAGAATTGCTTGTGAAATTAAAAGATCTTCCAATAAGGTAAATAATAATATAAAAAAAATCCTAATAAGAATGATGTCTATATACAAGAAACCTAGCAATTTATTTTTCCTTTAATTAATTTGAAACTGTTTAATAACCAAATAAAAAACGTTCCTCTGTATGGACAAAAGACCTCATCTAATCTTTCACTTAAATATTTATTTGAAAAATAAAAAGATTGATAGATTTAATAGGTTTAAAGTTGTGTCATTTCTTATTTAACTCAGTTATAATCTCTTGCTGCATCCCTGGTTTCAGTTCCTCTCAGGTCAGTAAAATTTACAGACTTCCCGACATGCCGTAGTTCACAGAGCAGTGCAGGAACAACAGCATGGCAGCCTATAAAACTTAATGTACCAAGTCTCAAAATGACCATAAACTTCTCTAATTGCATCCAGTGCAGGGAAAAGAGGCAGGAATGGACACCAGGTGACCAGTCAGCTCGACCCTGGTTTGTTGGCTGCTCCTGTGATGGAGTGATGAGCGTCAGTGAAGCCTGCGAAACGGCCTTTAACCAGACGGTGGTACAACCTCCTCTGCTGCTGTCTGCGGTGACTGCTCTCCAGACAGTGCTGCTGTCAGCATCCTGGCACAGACGAGAACTTTATTTATTCTTATTCTTAACTCTATTTCTGGTGTTTTATGCTTTGGTCAGACATGAGTAAAGCATTTTTATTGCTTCTCTGAACATTGGGGTATCTTTTAATCAATATCCACTTACATCGCACCAATCTACTGCAAATATTATCTCAGTTTACAAAAAGAGATAGCCTAGACTTGTGAGAATATATTTTATAAAGAATCTAAAAAGAAAGGTAAATAAAGGTCCTGACCAGGATGTGGCCTTCTACAAAGCAATTTTGCTTTAAAAAAAAAAAAAAATTAACCTGACCTCCTTTCTACAAACCCAGAGCAGCAAAACCTAAATTATCCAAAAACTCAGCCTCTGGTGGGTCTGAACCTTAGCAGATTAGTACATTTTGTTTCATTTATTCAGATCTTCAATAACTGTAGGTGAAGAAACAGCTTTCTTTTCTGGAGTCCATGAATAAAACTGAATGTTTGCATCCCTTTTTTATAAGTGTAATTTTTAAACACACAAGTTTGATAGTATATTAGGGCAAACGCTGACACACTCACCCCTACACACTCATACACACACACACAGACTAAAATAGTGCAGGAAACTAAGAACAAGAACAAAGGCTGAGTACAGACGAACCAGGTAAGACAGTGTCATCAGAGGAGCTGTCTGCACCAGGAGCTGGGGATCCACCATAGCCACAGGACACCAACACAGAACCCATGAGGAGACATGAAGGACTTCAACACTCCTCCAGGAACCTACGAGACAGAGCCCTGCAGCCATAGTCAACCACAGCTCCCAGCGCAGAGAGCCCCCACAGAGGAAACACTGGAGATCGTAATGATAAAAGAATAAAATGAGTAAAAACTAAGATATCAATAAAAAACTACGAACCAGACCATCAAATAGTACACCTAAAACAATGAGATAAGACATGAGTAAAATGCATAAATAAAAACAAAGTGGGAACATAATATTAGTAAATGTAATAAATCAAATTTTAATTAAAAGCTAAGCTAAAAAGGTGTATCTTGTACGGAAGCGCTTTGCATTCACTGGATAAAAAAATAGACACCTTAACTCGTAATTACGAGAAAAGACCTCGTAATTACGAGAAAAGAAGGAAGTGGAAGTTTCTTCTTCGTGGGATATATTCTACGGAAGTACAGAAGCGGATTTATGTACAAGGATGACTTGTTTTGTCGTCAACAACACCACACACATTACAGTAGAATATTCACAGGTAATTCAGCATGCTTACTGAAATGCACTCTTGTGCTTACACTTAATGCAGACATATGTGCCATCAGCTTGATCCCTAGACAAAGCTATTTTAACATGTACTGAACATTAATTTTCCTCCACATCATCAAAAAACCTACTTCTCTGTAACTATTTTCAAGTCCTCCCAAGTCTGTTATACGTTGAACATGAACAAATTGTTTGTTGGTACGCCGAAGTGACGGTGAAATGCGGTTTTTGGTGCTATCACAAGTTGACACTGTCCAAAGTTTGTCATTTGATCATGCATTTAAGATAGTTACCTATATACTACCTTATGTATATATCTGCCGTCCAATAAGTCTGTAGTTCTTCAATACCTTTCGTTGTCTGGCTAAATGGTGTAAAGTCACTTCACCACTAAATAAATGGGTGCAGAAAGCGTATTTTTTTTTAGTATAAAATGGATTTGCGAGGTGTTTGGATAGCAAAGAAAGGGGTCCTTCAAAGGCACGCCCCCTTCACATCTGCCTGGACTGTCACCAGTTCATTTAACACCAGTTAATACGGCACATCGGAACAATCCCAAAGCTTTGAGATGCCTACGCAATGTGGGCATACTAATCGCCAAACCGTTCTCGTTTTTCAGAAACATTAGCATTTTCCAGTGTCTCAAACCGAGAAGGTGGTAAAAACATAGCAACTGGGACAGCTCCATCACTGCAGTAGGATTTACGCTTCTGTACTTCCATAGAATATATTCCACAAAGAAGAAACTTCCACTTCCTTGTTTTCTCGTAATTATGAGATCCTGATGTCGTAATTACGAGATCTTTTTTCATAATTACGACATCAGGATCTCATAATTACGAGATCCTTTCTCGTAATTACGAGATAAGGTGTCTATTTTTTTTTTTTTTTTATCCCGTGAATGCAATGCCCTTCCGTAGTCTTGAGCCTGCTCTTACAAATATGAACATTGTCTTCGGCCCTGAGGTCCTCCGGCAGGCTGTTTCACAGTCGAGGGCCGTAAAATTGGAAAGATGCCTTGCCATGTATGTGTGTCCTGACTTTTGGGATGACTAGGAGCCCACTGCCGGAAGAGCGAAGGGTCCGCGAGGAATGTAAGGTAATAGAATGCACTTACACAGTTCATACTTCTCCAAATGAGTCAATGAAACAAAAAAAAAGTGTTCCTTTATCTCAACCATCATGAGCCTCTAAAAATAAACCCTGACTCATGACTTCAGAGAGCAAAGATTACTTCCTAACATCTACGTCACTGAACTGAAAGCTTTTCCAAAGGAGCATTAACCCAACATGAAACCAACAGGAAATGGGAAACAGCAGAGCTATTTTCAGATTTCATTGTGTGTTGATGTGTCACATGTGCCTTTCAGCAGAACGACTGAAATGACGTTTGATCAGGTCAACCATATTGTTGCAGCTGATGATCATCCACTACTGTTAAAGATCACCACTGAGTAATAAAAAAGTTAAACTAAAAGTCCTGTGAGTAATTTGTGTGTATGCTTACCATCACTTGTTCAACATGTGGTCGCCTCTCTTCACTGGATGCTGCCAAGGTTGCAAACATTCTGCCAACAAACCACTCCAGACTCCTCCAGCTGTTCAGCTACATCTGTCTGAACACCATGAGCCGGTTCCTTAAAGTGTTACGACTCAGACGAGCTCTACAGGTGCCCAGAGCAGATGGAAAATCCATATCTAACTCTACGGGCTAATCCTTTAACATCAGACGGCCCTGCTGTGAGATGGAGATTCAGCAGACAGCAGTCAGTGTCAGAGTCACAGTGAGGCCAGAGGGAGATGAGTGGGTTAAGACTTTGATTATATCACTGTGTGTCCTCAGATTAAGGACCCTGACATGAATAGAGCTCTTGAGTCTTTATGTTTGACAAGTATTAGCACTTTTAAGAGAAGCAGCAGGTGAGTTTGTGTCTGAAGAGCTGAGGAGAGCTGAGATGAGCTACTTTTGGCTCCCTGAGTTCTGAAAATAATCTGTTTCTTTCCTGTGACTTTGATTGGATTAAAACCACACGTTATTTTATAGATTTACATTATAAGTTTTTGTCTCAGGAGACTTCTGTAAATGCCAGTGGAATTATCAAGAAGTTTCCACACTTTGTCTTTGGCATGGCATTAAGTTGAAACAGACACAGGATGAGGAAACAAGTTAGATTACAGACCAACTTTGTGCCAAACAAGGATTAAGAAACACTGGATAGGGACCTGAAGAAGGATGCCTGCAGTTTTCTTTTCAAATCAATCTTTTAAAGAGGGGTATTCTGCTTCCCCATATTTCAGATAAAGATATAAAGTAACAATGCTGGATGTTCAGAGTAAACATGCAGATTTTTAAATCTTTTCATGTTCATATGTTGTAGAAATCAATGAATCTGTAAACCGATCAAAACAGTTCATTCAGAAAAAATATCACAAGATTTTCACAAGACTTGCTGAAATGAGGTCATCAGTTGTAATCCAGGTGGAAAAAAAAACCTCTTCATACTCCTCTTCTTGGCCATGTCCACACATATGTAGTTTCAAAAAGGAGTATCTCCCCCCTTGTTCATTTTTAAAAATACTTCCGTCCAAACGCAGCGGGTAAATCCACAGGCGGGTGTGTGGCTCCAAGCACGCCAAAGCCATAATGGGCAGTGTTTTCCTGACGTAAAACCCATGCCAGCCAATCAAAATGAACCCCTGTCATTCAGCTGTGATGTTTGAGAACCGAAAACTCAGTTTACCGGCGTCCACACGAAACCAGAGTTTTCCAAAATCTTCACTTTGGCCGGAGTATTCAGAAAACATTGTTTTTAGTGACGTAAAGCTGCGGTTTGGTGTGGAGGACAGGCGTAAACGTATAAAAATATATGCAGTTTCCCAAATACCCGGCTCTGTGAGGACATGGCCCTTTTGTTCTATTCACCGTGTGGTCCCAACGTGATGACGTAGCATGCTGGGTTGCTACGTCAGCAAGTCACGTGATCAAGCACAGCCAGTTAGCGTTCAAAATAGAGTGCATACATAAACATAAGCGTGACAGGGGATGCCTGAGGTAGAGCCATGCTATGAATCCGAGGCTGCAGGAAGCTGAACACGAGTGCTGACAGTGGAGTAATTTTTCGAATTGGAACGGCCAGATTGATGGCGAGCTGGTTACCCATTGATTGAACCCATGAGTCCTGTTGCTAACCATTATTCATCTCAACATCATCTAATGCATCCTCCTGCTTTTAACTGGTATTCATGTCGACTTCAACAGACCAATCCTCCTGCTCTGGTTGAGCTAGTAGGAGGCTTCCTTCCTTGCAGCCACCTTTTTATTTCCTTTCAGTGCTTTAGATCCTTTTCCAAACTCGCACATTACTCTCATTCTCCTTTCACTCATTCCTCCTCTTCACCTAAGGACTGCTTAAATTCAGTGTTGATTATGGAATACAAACTGAACTGAACTATTATACCTTTGTAGATTTCCTGGATTACCTGAAAAACAAACCAAATTATTGAATCAAATGTCATTCATATTGTATGAATGACCATTCATTTGCCTTTTGTTATTGTCTGCTGCTGTTGTAAATAATATATAGTTCATTTGCACTACAAATTATGACTTTTACTCTGTCTCTCCACTTCCATCTAATCTAGAACTTCTGATTTACCCATAATCATTTCTAGTACCCACAATGTGCTATAATTAACCCTGTGATGCCTGTTGTTGCAAATTTGTGACATACCCCGTCAGGTCTCGATGCAGCTGAAATGACCTTTGTATGTCATTACAACCTATTTATTCATATTCTACACAAACCAAGATCACATCAGGTCCATAATGTCACAATATATTGGTAAGAGGATGAACTTCTCATATATATATATATGTATGTATATATATATATATATATATATATATATATATATATATATATATATATATATATATATATATATATATATATATATATATCATACAACTTAGTTATAACTATTGTATATACTCTACTCAAATACTACACTTGATTTAATATCTGTAAGAAAGCAAAACCATATTAACAAAAAATTATATATATATATATATATATATATATATATATATATATATAATTGCTGATTAAGTCAGGCAGTGAGGGGTTAAGGTGACACGTGCAACACAGGCCTCAAACACCAAGGTCTGTCTATACCTCCGCCCCTGACAGGCCTCCAGAGGGCTGGCCAATCAGAGGGAAGGGGGTTTATGGAGCGGAGAAGCTTAAAGAGACAGAAGTTGAAACAAAGTGTTTCAGACAAGCTGGAATAAAGGTTTTCTAAAACCCCAGTCAGAAAATCAAACAGAATATTTTTGCTAGAAAATCATGTAAAGCAACCACAGGGGTCCAAAGAGACAGAATAAAGCGCACAAGAAATGCACAACACCCCCTCTTCAAAGAAGCGTTCGAATGAGTTGAAGCAGATCTTTTCTTTGAGATGGAACAGTTTACGTCGATGGCTAACTATCGATAGATGTTGAAGCTGACTATCTTCCCCCAGAGCTGCAGCATGTGTGGCCTTTCCGTGTCGTACCTCTTTGCAAAAACGAAGCAGGATTTGTCTGACTACAGATGTTCAGTCCTTGTGTGAAGAATATTTTACTTTTAACTTATCTTCAGACAGACAGCTGCAGATGGATTAAACAGCAAGCAGCCTTTACGACATCTGAAGTTAAATGTCACCACAAACTGGCCAAGGGTGAGCTCAGTAATTGATTCAGGGGTGATGGGGGGAGTTGGGATAACCACATAAACCAAAAGCATTTGGATGGAGAGGAAGAAACAAAATAACAAGCCAAAGATGAATAAGCTCCTTTTACTAAACGACACTTAGATAAAGAGGAAATACAGCGCTGCCACCAAGCAGCTGACAAGAAATTCATCTTTAGGACCAAATAAATGCCTCTAAACCAAAACACAATGGCCTCCAAAGACCTCTTTAGCACTATTTGCACAGGATTAGTATTACCTGGGGAGCCCTGGTAAGCTGTGAATTACCTCCGGATGTCAGTGTTTGGTGTGAAGCCTGTTATTTCCTCCATTTTACTGATATTTCCAGTTGAGAATGCCTTGGCACTGTATGACAGCCGCCTTTTCTCTGGGGCTGAATCACTCTCAGCAGCATACAGCCTGCTGGGAATCCATGAAAAGTACAGGACGTCCATATCCGGTCAACCAACACAAAGAAAGTGCATCAAGAAGAGAAAAAGCTTTATGTCACGTCATTAACACACGTCAAAGCAGCTTGTGTTGACCTCAACCCTGATTTCAAACATGAATATAAAGTGTCTGTGCTGGATGTTTATACTAAACATGTAGATAATCAAACTTCTGCATGTTTTTATGTTGTTCAACTTCCAGAATTTGTCTGTAAACTGATCAAAACACGCAAGTCTAAAACAGAAATAGCACAAAATCTCCATGAGATCTTTATAAAATCTTCACAAGACTTCCTGATCACACATAAGGATCTCCTAACTGGTTCATCTGGAAGGGTGGGCCTCAAACACCAAGGTCTGCTGATAGCTCCACCCTCATCAGGCCTCAGGGGGGCTGGCCAATCAGAGGGAAGGGGGTTTGTGGCGCATGGAGCCTTAAAGAGACAGCAGCTGAAACAAAGAGTTTCAGACAGAAGCTGAAATGTTTTAGAACACAAGCGCGAGAAAAATCTTTCTTTCTGTCTTTCTTTCTATCTTTATCTTTTCTTTTCAAGCTGTAGCTCATGTAGGTCTATTATAGTGGTATAACAGAGGGACAGAAAAAAAGTCTAAAAAGAAGCACAATACCCTCTCTTTAAACTGTTAGACAGACGTAGGAAGAGATCCATCAGTATTTCTACATGCATGCAGCTGTCTGAAGGTTATACCTCGATCATAAAGTTACAGTGGGAGGTGTAGTACATGCAGAACAAAGAGTCAGACTTCTGGCAGACAGTGGCACAGGTCTGATTTTGACATTGGTAGTGACATAGCCGACACCAGCACAGCACCCCGCACCAACACCACTTTTTTTTTTTACTTGTGGAAACATAACACATGAAGAGTCTGTTTTACAATGTCTAGACTCCAATTTAAATAACTGCATTAAACTTTGCTTTATACATGCATATAGACTGTACCAGCACTGAGCTAGCTTTGGAGCATTGAGGTGCATAACTTTGTGTAAAAAAAGTCAAACCACCAGGCTATGTTGAAAAAAGGCTCCTCAAATGAAGGATCTCTTGATGTAAAAAGTTATTTGCTCAAAACAAAAACTATAATTCAGGATCGCTAAATCTCACCACTACTGAAAAATCTCTAGGCCTATAAGTGGAAACACCTAGCCTCCCACTCCATGTATTAATATAAAAATTCACAGTTCTACCACAGAGTGCCTCATTTGAAAGAAAAAAAAGAAATCAAATAAGCCATCTCAAGATCACCTGTTGCAGCAAACCTGCCACTCCACAGCTCTGTTGCTTCTTCTGTCACTTGAGAAAAGTCAAAATAATAAATCAATTGTCATTAAGACTGAGGCAAAGGTTGGGAATTGTGTTTTCATTCATTAGCAGTTGCCTTACACTTTGTTGGCTAAAAAAGCTTTCCGTCTTTCTTTTCTTGCCTGACATCCAGCACGTTCTTAAAGTGATACTCCGGGATGGAACAAGTTGGGTCCTATCACAAGGTTTAGGGCAGAAATTACCCCTACAGCAGTGTTTTTGTGCAGCAGAAGCCCAGAGCGCTCGCACCAAACACCCCCTCCCTGCTCCTCTGCTGGTTTCCTCTGCACTCAGACGGGGCCATTTTTTACTTGACCAAAAACACAAATAAATGGACTCCCACTGAAAAAATCTGATATTGGTCTGCATTCACGCTTTATTTAGAGAATTTTCAGCGCGTTACTTTCACACAAAAACACCGCTAAATAAGGCTCTAGTTCTCATCATGTCTCTTCGTCCTGGCAGACTACCTGCGTTTGTTTATATCTGGCACGCCGCGCGTGAGGACTGATACACTAAGCAGCGAGTGCCTTGTAGCCAGCTGTGGCTCTGCAGTAGAGGTAGCGCCGTTTTACGACACGATGAGAACTAGAGCCTTTAAAGATGTAATTGGGAGGTGGTGATAAAGCTAGAGAAAACCTTTGTGTGATGCATGAGGTGCATTTTTTTCCCTTCAGTCTTAATATTGGTCAGGACATTTCAGCCATCATTTGCAATTGGTGTGGACATGTCAGTACGGTCCATGTGCAATTCTACACTATTGCTGGCAGAGAACATTTCACTTGGTTTCAACAGATGGCGCTACCTCCTGTGTGTGTAAAGAACTAGTCTTGATTCACCCGAAGATAAAGCAACATTCATAATGATGATGGCTGAGGTGGATGCAACTGTACCTTTTTGTTTTATTATGTAGGTGACAGGTTTTTTTTTTTTTTTTTTTTTTTTTTTTCTTAAATTTATTTATTTGTGGGACCCTATTTTTCGTGGACATCTACTTCTTCATCTGGGTGAAATTTCAACCTCATTCAAAAATTCAACCTCAGCCTGAAAGCAATCCCGTTATTTAGAGTGTGTCAATCTAACTATTGCAGTCGCCGGTCTCAATCTGATTAACCTGTTTACATTCATTTTAATAGTCCAATCTGATGCTGACTAAGCTCATAGTCTGATTTCTGAAGCTACTTGTTAACGCACTGACTGAGTTGGGCGGGTCTGTTGATCCAAGCAGCAGCTGCTCTGAGTGGTTTTAATACAATTATTAAAATTCCCCCTTTTCAAATTAAGTGTTCAGAATGCATTTTTTTAAAGGTCAGATTAAAAAGGTGCTTATTTGTCTGTGACTAAGGGAAGCTTTCATTCACTGCAACTTCTTTCCTTCTTCAATAGTTTGGATCAGTTATATAAAAAACAGGAGAATAACTTCAGCATTGTTTAGTCTTGTTTTCAGTTGGTTTCTGACCTCTTATTTTAGGACTGCAGATGGTTAGAAAAGATGCATTTGTTTACACCTTATTTTGTTTTTCACACCACAGTCAAACTGTTTTTTAAGCTTTTACAAATAAAAGGAGGGGTTATGAGTCTTTACAGTGGACTCAGATCAGAGGTGTGATAACAATGTGCTGTAAACAAAGATGAGACAGATGGATGGAGAGAAGAGAGAGAACAAAGTGAAGAAAGATTCAAAAGGCAGCCACATTTGTATTGACTTAGATAAAAAAGGTGAGGTACCTGAAATATGCAAGGGAACAGAAGCATGTACAGGTGTTACTGCATAAGGTTTATAATATGTTTTTGGCTCATCAAGGCTTATCAAAACAGTTCCTACCGACATTTAATTATAGAAGAATTATGGAATAACTTCAACAAGAAAAGTGAACAGAAAACCATTCCTGACTCTGCTGAGTTGTTATAAGAAATAAGCTTGTTCACTCAGTTGGGTGTCAGTCAGGAGTGCGACCAGGTCAGTCAGTCTGTCTGCAGATTTCATACTCAGACAGAACCAATGTGTCTGGCATGCAGACCTGCTGACGTGCCAGGTTTGCCAGCCTGGAAAGTGTCTCTGCATTGATTTTCCACCAGTTTTTAGGCTTTTTGTATCCAGTGATGGGAAAAAGTCCTGTAAAAGGTTTTCTTCCTTTATGTCCTTTATGACAGCTGCTACACTCCTACACTCAAAAAGGCCTGATTGCTTTTTAGTTGTTTTGTATTTTTTCCATTTCTGCAATGTTATTAGTCAGTTTGGTTCCTGCTTTAGTTTGCTGTTTCATGCCTTGCTTTACATCCTGTATGTGCCTTGTTACTGTTTCATTGTTCTGTTTTTGTTTGTTTGTTTTTACAATTCTGATGTTTTGTGTATTGAAGTATTATTATTATTATTTTTTTTTTTTTCTGGATTAAACACCAACCCACTCAGTCAGCATTTTAAATTGGATTCCATCATTTTATAAGTGGGATGTTCTTCATAAATTTAACTTTTTGATTATTTTAAACTCTGTTGTTGTGGGTGTTTCTTTGTGATTAACATATGTTTAACATCAACTTGAAGTTTTAAAAAATTCCCTTTCTTTCTTTCTTTCTTTCTTTCTTTCTTTCTTTCTTTCTTTCTTTCTTTATTTTTTATTTATTTACAGTCTTCAATAAATCTTTTAGGGCTGCATGGTGGAGCAACGGTTAGTGCTGCCTCACACCAGGAGGGTCACCAGTTGTAACCCTGGTCTGGACAAGGTGTTTGCATGCTCTCCGCCTGCCTGACATGAGTTTTTTACAGGTACTCCGGTTTCCTCCCACAATCCAAAACTTCCTTATCAGATTAACAGGTGACCTGAAAGGTTGTCTTTAGACCACCTTCATAAAAAATGGAAAAACCATGCAGCATTTTTTCAGTTATTTTCATTCACTACACCATTTTGAACAGAAGTGAGGAGTTTCAAACTGGTTTTATATGTTTGAACTCAAATTTGAGCCAGCACACTAAGATTTCCTGAGAAGTCAGAAATTTATTGAAAATAATGATAGACCACTAAAACTATTCTTCTCGGGAATGAAAGTGAACAACCACAATTTGCTGATTAAAAAAATCACTAGGTGGTTTACGTTTTATCTACTGTTTTAAAAACCAGTTCATTTGACTTTTAATTGGTAGAAATCAACAATATTTTTTTTTAGCAGCGCAAGGGGCGCAAGCCTGGCGCACCCTGCGCAGTGTTAATTTTGTGCGGCGCACCGCCGTGCACTGCCTATTTGACAATTTGGTAGACCGTCTGCGCAGAGATGGGTGTGACTTCGCGCCAGGGGGAGTTGATGGCGCACTAGGGGGAGGTGTCAGCAGATTCATGTTGCCGCAGTGACAATTTCGTGCCAAAAACAGTGCTGAAAGTGCGCTGGCCAGCTCCAACCTGGTCTATCCTTGGTGCCAAGCGGAGCGCACCCTTCGGGTCAGAGTCAGAGTGCAGCAGGAGGAAGGGGTGGAGGTGTGTGCAGGCAAGTTGGAGATGATGATTTTCATTCAGTGTTTTGTTGAGTTGGCATGGTCATGGCCACAGCTAGGGGCCAGCGTAATAATAAAAAAATAAAGCACAAATAACTATGAATTGGCATCATCAACAGTGTTCGGAGGCACGTTACATATTGTTTTACCCAAGTTGTGCACAGTTCTAGTCTTACAGGGAAACACCAGCAAGGTGCACTTGTACTTTGTTGAAACTTAACTTTTTTTTTTTTTTTTTTTAACCAAAAAGTATAATGGAAATGCAGCTATTTAGGTTAAACAATTTTTACTGGGTGGCGGTCATTTAAATTTGTTAAGCACTGTATTATTCTGTTTTGTAGTTGTTGATTTTTTATATTGCTATTTTTTTAATTACATGTATTTTAATCACTGTAAAGCAAATTCTAATGCTTTAAATGGGCTAAACAAGTACAAGTTAATTGATTGATTGATTGATTAATTGGTTTATGCATTGATTGTATAACACTCTGTGTGTTATTAACAGTCTATGGTCTATCCATCTCTACTTTTTCTCTAATGTGACAAAAAATAAAACTATGTTCTGCCTCAGGCCCCTGGTGAATGTTTATTACCCAGAACCTGTTGGTTTTCATGCTTCAGACTTCAAAAGTACCCTGATAGTTGAATATGAGACCACATGCTGTTTATGTTTCCCTGATTGTCCCCAAAAAATGTCTTTAGGAGTTAACTTTTAACAGTCAATTCCCCTACACTTGTTTAACTTTTAAATACTGTATTTAATACAAAGTATTTTAAAGATGTTAACCTTTTTTTGACATGAACATTTTATATACTATTTGGTTATTTCACAGTAAGTCTTGAATATTTTTGTCATTCTATAACCCTCTGTGGAGTCCTCTGAGGTCACGGACACATTAAGCAGTCTTTTCACAGCCCCCAAACTGAGTGACAAATAAATACTGTGACAATATTATCAGCCAGGCACAGAAATGTGCCACTGGCAATAAAGCAAAGTGTAACGCTCACAGTCAGCGATACTGCTGGTGCATTATTGTGCAAAGTGCCTTTCACAATGTGTGGCCTAAGCTACAGGTAAATGCAGCCTCAACCCGTAGCTTCCATTTTCAAAGTGTGCACATGGCATTTTAGTTGTTAACTTCCCATTCCAAGGCATGAAAAAGATCCTTCTCTAAAATCCTTGACATTTGGAAGTAATGTGCTGTGAGCTGAACGACCCAGGGCTTAGAAAAGCTCTGATAGATACAAGTGTCTTTGTGGGACTTGTGACCACAATAATTGATAGAATCATAAGTCTTTGAGAGGCGCGGATACGACTTGAAGCAGATTAGATTCCAGTCTGTTCTGACTGCAGGCCTTGGGCTGGCTGTGGGAAATCATTACAGTAAATTAACTCTGCTGCAGAAATTGCCATGGACAGATTAGATGTCCAGCTTCCTCTGAAGATTGTTAGCGACTAATAAAGCTCTCTTCAATTTGTTTTGGATATTGAATAAGTGCTGATCTCTGTGGGGGGGACTCGTTCAACTAGTCACTTTGATATCTCTGCTCCACACCTTTCCACCTCCACCTGACTGTCTGCAGAATCCTTTCACCTCATGAGATTGAATAAAAGTCAAGCCGTAAACAGCGGTGACAGCTGGCCAGGAGGCAACAAGTCTGTACAGTGGATCTGATCCTCCTTCTTATCTTTTATGCCCTTAGAGTGTAAAACCAATCACGGTGTACTGCAGAAGGGCTGTACAGTCAGTATCTGATGTGTGGGGTCTGAAATGCTTTTATCAGATGTGTGCTGATCAAACAGTCACTGCACTCAGTCGTAATATCAGGGGACATAGCAGCTTCCATTGCACTGTACAGTGAACCACTTTTATTGAGTAATGCTTCTGTATTAACATGTATTTAAAGATGAAGATGCAATTTGTATGGAATCAGTCCAACACCCCCCCCCCCCCCCCCCCCCCCCCCCCCCCCCCGTTACCACTGAGCTCTACTTTCACATGGTACATAAAAAGTACTGTCTAGGCAGTTGCTCTGCCTAGTAGTTAGAGTGGGGAAAGTAAGTATTGAACAGGTCAACTTTTTTCTCATCATATTTATTTCCAAAGCTGCAATTCAAACAAAATTTCTACCAGACATTGGTATTGACTCAAATATTCCACACATGAAAAGAAACACAACGATCAGGTTCATAAATAATGATTATCTGGAATTAAGTTCGATTACACAGGAAAAAAAGTATTGAACACGTTAACTGACTCATCTAATACTTAGTGGAGAAGCCTTTGTTTGCAATGACAGCTTCCAGAAGCTTCTTGTTGGTTTGAACTAATGGTCCACACTGCTCAGGTGTGAATTTGGCCCATTCCTCTGCACAGATTGTCTTTAAATTTGGAATATTCTTTGGTGCCCTCTGGTGAACCCTTTTCTTTAGCTCTTTCCACAAATGTTCAGTTGGATTTAAGTCAGGTGATTGACTAGGCCATTCTAACAGATTGATTTTCTTATTTTGAAACCATTTGAGAGTCAACTTTGCCGTGTGCTTTGGATCGTTTTCCTGCTGGAAGGTCCAGCCACGTCTCATCTTCATTATCCTGGTGAATGGCAGCAGATTCATATCAAGAATTTCCCCATACATGGCTCCATTCATTGCTCCGTCAATTATATGAAGTTTGTCAACACCATGAGATGAGAAACAACCCCATGCCATGATGCTTCCACCTCCAAACTTCACTGTTGGTATAGTTATTTGGGTGACATGCAGTGTCAAACATTGTATGTAGTATGACAGCTGAAAGGTTCGATTTTGGTCTCATCTGACCAGACAACATTCTCCCAGTATTCTACAGGCTTGTCAAGATGCTGTTTAGCAAACTTTAAACGAGCTTCAACATGCCTTTTCTTGAGGAATGGAGTCTTGTGGGCTTAGCGTCCATAGAGGCCACAGCTTTGGAGTGCATTGCCTATTGTTTTCTCTGTAACAATTGTACCTGCTGCCTCCAAGTCTTTCTGGAGCACTTTCAGGGTGATCCTTGGCTCGTTGAGTGCTCTTCTGACTATCTCTCTAACGTCCTGGTCAGAAATCTTGCAAGGAGCTCCTGTGCATGGCCTGTTGTTGGTAAGGTGGTGCTTCTTCCACTTGCTAATAATGGCCCCAAAGGTGCTGACTGGAATATTCAGGTGCTTTGATATAAGTCTGTAACCAATTCTGATGCTGAGCAACAATCAGGTTGTGAATGTCTTCAGAGAGCTCTTTGCCTTTACCCATCATGAGGTGTGTCCTTTTTAACTGTTTGGTGAAAAACAGCCTTTTTTTATGGGACCACCAATTTGCTCTAGCCCAGCTGATGTTGGTTTGCACTAATTGGAAGTAAAAGTAATAATAAGAAAGGAACGTCGCAGGAACAATAGTGCCCTTGGCCTTCAGCCTTGGGCACTCCTCTGCTCAGGCCGAGGACCCTAATTACTGACAGATTTCAGGTGGTATGGTGCATTTCCTTGCCAAAGTATACAGCCTTTCCATGGTGTGTTCAATACTTTTTTTCCTGTGTTATCGTACTTAATTCCACATAATCATTATTTACCTGCTGCTGCTCCAAATTTTTCAACATTAACATTTTAATTAAACTTTCTTGTCATTATGGCCTTGAGTGTGCACTGTAGGCCCCAGTTGCGCGGCCTAAGCTTTTGTCCTTTTTTTCCCCCTTTACATTACTTTTACTTGTATGCTTTAAGTTGTTTTGAAACCAGTACTTTCACCCTTTTACTAAAGTAAGAAGCTCAAGTGGATGCTTCAACTTCTACAAAAGTCTTTTTAAATTCTACAATCTATAATTCTACTTGAGTAATGACACCACTGATTAAAGTGAGCCCTGTTGGTACCTCCCCAAGGAACACTCACTTTACAAACATTACAAGATGCTGTTTTACTATTGTTGCTTTCAGAAGAGAAGTAGTCTCACACAGCGGACATGTTTGCAACGTGGTTTGATTTACAGCAGCTGTAAAGCGTGACAGTGCTGAAAACATATGAAAACTGGATCGGTCCCAAACACGTGACAAAATCTGATCCTCCAAAAATAGCCATAACAGGCCCCAATACCAATCAGTGTATTGGATCAGGACATCCCTACTTAGGGGGGTGACTTGTAGACAATTTATCACTTAAGAGAAACATCTGTGTGTGGGTACAGCCAGTGTTGTACCAACTCAAACAAAAAGTGAGCTAGCTCAAAGTTGAGTTCACACCATTCAACATAAACTTTGGCCCTGTTTCCACCAAGTGGTCCAGTTTAGATTGGTTTAACCCTGATCCTGTTTGCATTTCAACAGCCAACAGTTCCCCCTCGTTGTAAGTGGCGTGTAAGCTGGATGCTGATAGCCGCGTCAGTGATGTAATAGCATGGCGCCATAGCAAAGTGACACAGTGTACCCCACTTATAAATCCAACGAAGAAGAAAAACATGACACTAAACCAAGAGTAACGATAGAAGACATCCAGCAAATTGTCCTCTTTGTGATTAACATGCACAATTAAGCTTTGTTTCTTTCAACCAATCAATGGTCTGCAGTGATGAGCCTTCTGGGATCAGGTTGGTTTAGACTGGCAACTCAATGGAAGGGTTCCAAAAAGTGGGACAGTTTGTCTCGGGTATATGGGGATCTGTGCCGGGATTAGTCAGGTACAATATGTGTGCTGTATGGAGACAAATCAAACTTAACGACTTGGTGGAAACCAGGCTTTAGTCTCCCAGGGATCTTGTGACAACTCAAACATAAACTTTATTTTTACAGTAATGGATGGAAAAATTGATTGCAAGTAGTTTTTGAATTTGAAGGCATTTTGTAAGCCTATCAGGGGGTCCCAACCCTAAGTCTGGGAACCACTGGTGCAAAACATGAACAGTGTCTTGTGTGATGTCATTGTTTTGTTTCTGAGGAGGCATTTTGAAGCCCTGTGATGGTGGATGGGTGCCCTGTCAAAAACGCTTAGTCAGTGTAACCTTGCTGGTGCTTGGTGAAACAAAATAAAAATAAACACTTTAATTCTGTTAGTCTGTGGTATTATGTGTCCTCAAGAGGTGTCCTTGAAGGCCCATTCGCAGCCAGCACTGAGTGGACACTTAGGAATGATGGCGCTCTCTATGCAGACATTAATACACACACTGCTCACACACACACACAATGACACTGACTGACATTGATTCCTGAGATTATTATCTTTATGGTCCTGATTTGTGATCTTTGCGTCACAACGTCTCCATTCTTTCTTTCCTCCAGGCTGGAAGCTTTCAGCAGCTCACACGTTTATGATCCAGTCCAGCAGCATACTGTGAAATGTGAAGCTCTCCATTATACTCTCTGTGCATCCTGGAAGTCTTTTTGGCTGAGTGAAATGCTGTTCTCAGCTACAATGGCTGACTCAGATCTGGTACATAACATCCCGCCTCCCTGGAGGATGACAGACTACAACAGGAGTTGTCTGTGCCAAACTCTTTGTAGTTTAAACTAGGGTGCCTCCAGTGTAAGGAAGACTGGCAACGAGAGTGGGGATAGGGTTGTAAATTTAAGTGTATTTACAGGCCAAACACAATAAGACATAACATCACTTCTCCTTATTTCAGTATATCTAATAAATCATTCATATCGGATATTTTCAGAAAACCCCGTATAGTTGGCAAGTTTACTCACCACTCTATCAAACTTTCAGATTTCACTGTAGAGGAAAATCAGCCAAAAACAGTGCTGATCTGTCAGACTCATGGCTTTGCCTGTTATAATCCAAGACACAGAAAGTATTTTTATTTTTCATTTTTCTTTTAAGTTCAGAGTTCATGACAGGTTGGGATCCTGCTCAGCTGGTTGCAAAACTTTCAGGAAACAAGATGTTTTCAAGAAGACGAACAAAGCTGACATTTGATCGATCTGCCCCTGTGACCTGCTGCTTCTCTGACCATGGGTCATCTCGTGGAGGTTGAAGATTTTTTTTTTTTTTAGGGAAAAAGATATTCCAAGTTATAAATGAATTCAAATAAGGATAGATCATTTTAGTCACAGGAATAAAAATGAGCGTTGACCGTGAGGTAGCTGTGTTGATCAGTTTTGCACAGTCCACAGCTGAAGTAACCGGTGATATTCACCTGTTGCTGTAATGAAGTAACATATTTTATGTACACATACTTTTTGAAACCTTTTTTAAACCATTTTTTTCTTCTTTGTTATTAATTTGTGCAAAGTTTTATACTTCACTATTGGCATTTCATCAGTAACAGAGTAAAACAATACGCATAAAGATGCAAGCTGACCATTAATAGTGTTCCTGCAGCTGATTGCTTGATATCTGTGATCCAGTGATTGGGTAAACTGACGTAGAGGAGGAGAAGAACACGCTGACTGATCTATAACAGTAACAAATATGTTCACAGGCTGGTGCTTCAAGTCAATAACTGCTGAGGGAAACATAGATTTGATAAAGCTGACACCTCTTTCCAATCACAGTCAGCTCAGATGTGAGCCCAAACCTGATACTGATCAGAACAAGCCGTCCTGCAGACCCGACACTTCAAAGTGAAATCTTTGCAGAAGGCTGTGACCTGATGTAGGGAGCATCTTTAAAGTGCTAAATGAAAACAAAGAGGAAACTCAAATATTCATGAACGTCAAACCCAAATATGAGTTGTTCCCACATTAATGCACTCTTAATGGTTTGGGCCATTCCTAAAATAGCGCAAGATCTTCACGAGATCTTCATGAGACTTTTTGAAATTGTGAGATCATCACATCAGGATCTCCAAACTTAAAGTGGCGGGCCTCAGTCACCTAACCCCTAAATTCGCCGTGCAGCGAAGCGAAGCGCCGTGGTCTTGCTCCGATTGTCTAACTTCGGCGGAAGGAGCGCGCTACGCAGCACTACGCAGCGCTACGCAGCGCTGTGCAGCTCAATACAGAGGGGGAGGGCTGGTCCTCGGAGAGTCACAGGCTCTCGTATGAATAGCGATATCACACGATCGCCATCCACTCCTATAACTTTTGATATGTCAGCCCACACCTTGTCCTTTTTGCCTGTATCCTTATAAAAAGGATGTTTGGGATCATACAGAATGTTGAACTTAGTTAGACTTAGAGTTTGTGCATTGTGTTTTATTTGGAATCTTCTGGGTACTTCACACTTTGATTTCCTGTCTAATGCTTTCTTATCGACAGTAAATTTACAAGGTTTGGAAGCGGCCGCACAGAAAATAGACTTGAAGCGTCTTTCTCGAGCACGCGCCAGGGCTTCAGCAGCGTAGGCAGCGGAATTTGCCTGATAGATTACAATGGAATCTAAGTGCTCCGCAAGGGCGCGACGCTGCGCTGCGTGGCGTGGCGCGTGCGGTGTAATTTAGGGGTAAGTCTGTCCATTGCCCCAAAGGGCTGGCCAGTTAGAGCAAAGTGGGTTCGTGGACCAGGGAGCCTTAGGGTGTGGTCTCTCTGGCCATCCGTACCGTGCCCAAAATCACTTCAGTCCTAAAGTCCAGTTCATTTGGCTAGTGTGCCAGTGTCTTCTTTGGCTTTGGCACACTTAATAGAAGCTTGTTTTGGTATGGTACACTTCATGCACAAGCACAAGCGCGTGTACACAACGAGGTCATGGCGTTTAACTCGTGATGTATTACCACTTGGTTACCCCCGACAATTATTTTAAACAATGAGGGGGCGTAAGAGGGCTGTGTCAGACCAAAGCGACTTGATATAAGACAAAAAGTCACCCAAGTTGTAGCAGTATTCTCCCTGTTTTCCATTGAGCTGACTTATGAGACCACCTTTAATGTAAACAGACACTTCAAAATGGCATGGGTGGGAAGGGTCAGTCATGATTGACAATGGCCAATGTAGCCCGGCCCTTAAAGAGACAGCAGCTAAAACAAAGTTTTGCAGACAGAGGCTGAAATAAAGGTTTTCTAAAACACCAGTTGGGGAAAAAGAAACAACAAAAAAAAAAGATTTAGCCTTAAATCATCAGCAACTACAGGTGCACCAGAGGGACAAAAAATAACCCAAGATCCCTCTTTAACTCAGTAAATAGTTGCATTTTGCTCGTTAGCTGGTTCCTGTTGATCCGTCTGTTGATCCTGACAGCTTCACACAGCCGGTCTGAGTGGCCTGTGACTGCTGTTTTCATTTTCTCTTGAAGTGTTAAAATGTCAGAGCTGCCCGAGTGAAACCAGAGAACAGAGGGCTTCCTTGTTTCTGAAATGAAGACTGAGGCTCAAACAGGCTGTGGGAACTGAGAGTTACACTGACATGGTATCAGCAGTATCCATGTCTTCATCTGGAGACTGTGTTTCAGCATTAAAAATAGATGAGTGTTTCTGGTATCATACTTTGTAAATATCATATCATTCTGGTATTTCTCATGCGTACAGGATGCTTCTAATCACATTTCTGCTCAGTGTTCTTTGGGGGGTCCAGCTCATTAGCTGTTTTTCCTTTTTGATGGTGAGGAGACATGTTTTATGTAAAATTTTGATCATCTAATGTTTTATAATAGTCTGATTTCAGGTGGTGGACAGCGTTCAAAGCATCAATGTTCAGTAAAATCTGATTTTGAGATGTACAAAGACAACAGCAGGTCTGAGCACAGAGCTGAGGGGACTGTACCGCAGCGAGCAGCTTTCCAGGGATGTGACAAAAGGAGGTGTTGGTTTCAATTTCACACCTCTACACCAACAGAGCAGATGGCAGCTAAATAATGGAGTCAGACACTGGAATACAATCTACAGCTGCCTATAGGTGACAGGGAACATTGTGTAATGTGACTGTTTCTGAGACATCGATGGTTAAATGTGTCTGATTTAAACTTTTCACAAAAAAACACCTAAGACTGTTTTTACACTGTTTTCTACATCAAGGCTCTGCTTTGGTACTTTACTTTTGGATTACAGCCACGCAAAGCTCTTTTTGACAGCTCTGTTGAGAATTTATGTGGAAAACACTTGAGAATTTATGAAAGAATACTGAAAGAAAAAGACAAAAATATATGAGTTTCTGTAAAGACATACACCTGATTATAGGTAAATGAGGAAAAACATGTTTATTTTAAGTGGAAGGCGTCATTGATTTACAAGGATAAACTCAAATATTAACTAGATAAAATTTTTAACATAACATAAAAACGTATTTAGACAGAATGCAGATGCATGCACAGGTTGTCTTTTAGCCAGCAGTGATATTTATTTAACCTGGTTCTTATAACAATGTGGTGCTGATGTGCAGAAATTGAGTTATGAAACCTTTACTGTACCTGTTTTTTTGTATTTTTTTACACTCCTGACCAACAGAGCGGGATTTATTTATGAATGAGCTCTGAGGTAAAACTGGCTGATGGAGTGTGGTTTGTGGTGGAGGGCTTGAGCTTTGAGCAGTGAGAATGGATGGGAGTGACTGAGAGCTAGCTGCTGAGGCTGAGAGCAGAGACACTGAGGAGCCCAAGGCACGAGTAGGCTGGTGGTATGAGGAGAAAGGCTGGAGGAAGGGTTACATTTGGGCAGCAGGAGGCAGGGATCAGAGGCAGGAGATGTTGGATGAAAAAGAAAAAAAAAAGAAGAGAAAAGAAAAATAGAAATGTCCCTCTAAAGCTACTGCTACCAAAGAGGCTGACTTTACCAGAGTGAAGGAAGAAATCATCTGATGTGGTGTTTGAGCAAAGTCAGGGTAACTGGAGAATTACAGCTGGGGTTAGAACAAAGAGAAAAATATTTGCATGAGGGGAACTTCTACACCTGGACACTAATAAAAGAAGAGATATTGTATTAAAAAAAATAAATAAAATAAAATCAAATTAAATAAGATAAAAAAGCAGAAAACCAAAACCAAAGGCGCCAAGGATAACAGTGAGTGAAGAATTTTAAAAAGCTGTAAAAAAAATAATAAGTTTCAAAAGTCACAATTCATTATTAATCAACTTGTTAACTCATTGAATGGGGTGAAAAAAACTCAACTCAACTCAACTTTATTTATAAAGCACTTTAAAACAACCTCAGTTGAAACAGAGTGCTGTACATAAAAGTAGTGCAGGAATAAATTAGTAAATAAAACAAATAAATCATCAAAACAAAGGTGCACATATTAAAATAAATTGTGACATTGTTCTAAAATGATTTAAAACAATGAAACAATTAATAAAAATAACTACAACAAACCGTAAAAACACTGAAACATGAGCAGAGTCTCAAGCTGGGTTAAAAGCCAAGAAAAAAATGTAAAAAAAAAAAAAAAAAAAAAAAAAAGAAAGAAAAAGAAAGAAAAATAGTTTGCTTCTGTTAGCATCATATTAATAAGCAATGGAGCCAAAACATTAATCTCTGTTAGCATGCTAATTTGGCAGACTAAACTACATGGATGTTAACCCTGCTTTCTGGATCTTTCCATCTATCTTGGGTACAGCAGTGGAGCAGGAGAGAGAAATCAAACTCTGAGCAGTGGCAGTGCTGATGATAATAGCAGCAGGGATCAAAGATGTGACGTAAAGTTTATTTCTTTAAAGTGAGTCAACCACAGAGATCAGTGAAGGAGAGCTGTATGAGGGTGAAGTTTAATCTTGCAGAAAATTTGATCATTTCATCTCACTAAAGCATTAATTGAAATGTTTAATGTGATGTAAACAAAACAAATAAGTTGACCCATGTTTGACCCAGTGAATTTAAGTACTAAGTTCAATGTTAACTCAGCCATAACAACCAGGTAACAATCCATAATACCCATGTGGAGTCACTGGCACTATTGAAAAAAAAAGAACAAACAAAAAAGTAGAATACATGAATGATCCTAAATCAATAAATCTCATGTGATGAATGTTTTTTTTTGTCAATTTGTTTGTGTCTTAAGTTGAATGCAGGGGATAAACAGAATGATGTCATTATCTGTGGTGGTTATGTGAAACAGAATCATGGTAGGGTAAGACAAGATCTCAGTGTGATTACCCTGTACATAGTTTCGTCGTGTCTTTTGTAAGTGGGGTTTGTTGCCCACATGGTTGCTCCAAAACAGGTAACGGTAACTAGAGGAGCTGAAAACAAAAGGAAAAGCTCTGAGGGAGGTTTAGGTGCTGAAACAACACCTCAGAGCTGAGACATAGTAGCGAGAGGATAAGGAGAGCGCAAGAAGTGAACACCCAGGGGAGGGAGGATGGTGATAGAAGGGAGCAGGGGTGCTGATGAAGATGAAGCTGATATGGAAGAAAGCTGACCATCACAGAGGTACACAAAAAAAGCAAGAGTTTTACATAAGAGACTCTTTGAAGTGCAGTATGTGAAGAGGGTGAAATATACAGGCAGTATTTACAGGTATGTAATCTGTGTGCTTCAATCTATATGAGCAGTTTCTAGGATACCTGAAATAGAGGTAATACAAGGTTTAAAAATATCCAACTCTGTCATTCAGCCACGTGAAAACAGTGCAGAGAAGTACAGAACGTGTTTGAACTCTAATGCAACAAAGAAAAAGAAAGTCAGTCTTAAATAGGTGGTTAACTTTCTTCCTTTGAAATAAACTGAGAACTTTTAGTTCCTTTAACTACTTTTGCTGTAACTGTTGTTCTCTGTGTTTTCAGTTAAGCCTTAAGTCTCCATGAAAATTCTGCAAATCAGGTCAATGACATAAGATAAGATAAGATAAGATAGTCCTTTATCTACAGCACAAAAAAGGAACTTTACAGAGGTACAGTGGCAAACAAGAAAGTTAATAGTGAATGAATTACAATAAGAATATATTAAATAGAATAATATATGTGTAGCCTGATTTTTTTTTTTTTTACAGAACTATATAACCACAAGAAATAAAGAAACCAGTACACAAGTATGACATGAACGGACTGATCCTCGTCCATCTTATAGGAGACAGATCTCACATTCCCCATAACTGTGCTAAGGACAGGGCGATGCCAATTTTTAGCTCTCACTGCAGTACTGCAGTGCAGCAGCTGAACGAAAATAAAGTTGACAAATAAAAATATAGTGCACTACACCACCAGACCAGTAAAGGTCAGTATGACAAAGACAGAGGCCAGCCGAGCAACAGACAGGTCAACATTGTTTGGCGCAACGTCACAGTTAGCTTGTAAGCATGGAGGCTCTTTAGCCTGTGCTGGATTTGATTCAGTGGCGATTGCTCTAAGACTGCAAGGGAAGCTCAGCTTCCCCTAAAATTTCCCCAAAAAGTGGTGATATGTTCTGCTGTGTGTACATTTCATTGACAAAATCTGCGCTAGAATTCCTTCATCTTTTGTTCAGAATCAGCTCCTATCACAGGTAACTGGCTCCACCTCCTTCTCATTCATCCCCGCAGCGTCTCAGCTCTTTAACACAGTCGGACGCTGGGCATCTTCTGACTTTAGCGGGGAAGCGCAGAGTGGGTTGTTCCACTGTGGAAACTGGACAGTCATTGGATAAACGCTGGGCTTTGTCCCACCCTTGGATGCTCAGTGTCTCTGGGGGTCTATGAGGCAGTGGGCTGGCCTGGACGCTGGGCTTCTGCATGATGATTGGATGATCTGTCTGAGGCTGAATCCCTTTTTGATTGACAGTGAAATGAGCCACTCAGCGATCTTGAAGTATAAACCTCCACCGGAGCATCTTCTGTAGTGAGGAGCTTCTCCTGTTTGAAGCAGCTCAAGTCTTACGCCCACAACACAATGGGCCAAGGCCGTTTAAGCAGTCTGGCTCTGCTGGCCATTGAGAGAACACTGGTAAAATCCCTGGAAAAAACACCTGGTTGGTACAACAGGGTCACAGATCATTTTCTTGAAAAGAGATGGAGGGTAGAATTCACATTTGAATAAATTAACAAATTTATGATGTAGGCAGGAAAAAAAACAGTTTCCCCTCCTTGACTGACCAGTAGCTGCCACTGATTTGATTGTGCTGTATTACACTGCAGATGGACTTGTTGATGCTCAAAAAGAGACAAACACATAAAACAGGCTTGACTAAAAGCATGACGACAGCAGACAGCTTTCTAAATCGCTGTTGGATCACCATAAATACTTATCTGATGAGGAGGTTTTGATGCACACATACAGAGTTGCTTGTTATTCAGCTGATGGTCTGCAGTTTACAGGGTCATGCTTTAAACCACAACACCAGGTCCTGACAGAGACACATTCACACTTTCAAGATAGAATAGAATAGAATAGAATAGAATAGAATAGAATAGAATAGAACTTTATTGTCATTGTAACAAGTACAACGAAATTGAAGTCACAGCAGCAATCAAGAAAACAAAAGTAAGAAAGTGTATAGAAAGTGCAAAAAGGTCCTTAAGAAAATAGATGATGACAGCTTGTCCATCATTGTCCAGTTCAGCCAGTCTCCACCTCCACAGGGTCCAGGACTGAGCTTCTTCAGCAGTCTGTTCAGTCTCTGTCTCCTGGATCCTGTCTGCTCACAGCAGGTGAAGCTCTTCCAATGTGGTGTAGGTGTCTGGTGTTAGCTCTGTTAGCCATGTCCGTGAATAGCATGATGCTACTCTGCCCTCTGGTATTCCCTCTGTTGCTGGGTTAGCACAGCTAGCTCGTGCATCTTATTGGAGATAGATCTTATGTTTCCAATAACTATGGATGGAAGGACAGGTCCATGTCGTCACCTCCCAGCTCACACCCGAAAACCAGCACGTCGTCCTCACCTCCTTCTCCTCACCTTGTGGGAAGACATCAGGCCTTACACCAGTTAGCACTGACATGCTACAGGCTGCTAACAGCTAATTTCACATTTAAACAATGCAGCCATGGTTCTCCAGACAAAACACAGGAGAAAAGTAGAAAAAATATCGCTGAAGCCACAAAAAGTTTGGTGTCCATGACCAACAAATGAGCCGTACAAAGAAATGATCCACTCCAAATACAAAGACTACGAAAGAGAGACAAAAAAAAAATACAAGAAATGGTCAAAGAAGAGAGAGCCGCTGCAAAAGGCAGCCATAGCCAACAGGGAGGCGCCTAGCAACAGATCAAAGAAGACCATTGATTAGGAGGAACTAAACCAAGTCTGATCTGAGGGTTATCTCAATGTGGATGGAAGTAGGAGGAAATAAAAACACTGTGGCTGCTCCACCAATCAGAAAGGGCTGTTTCAAGGGGTGGATCAACTACCCCAGGACTACAATCAGACCCTGGTTGCTGTGGTTGTAAAAGACATAGGTCCTCAAAAAGTTCCTGGTTCCTGGGGATGTTGCTGCAGTGGAAGAGGACCCTAAGTCTGGTCAGTCAAACTAAAATGCAGGTGATTTAACAGAGTCTTTAGTTAGTCTTTTCTCATTTGGTTCCAATTCTGACTTCTTTGTAGGTGTTATGGCAGAAGAGACCACTGCAACAAACCATTAAAGAGATTTTTTTTCTTCATTTCAAATGCAAGAAACCCAATTACACCGCATTAAATCAAGACTTAATCTAAGGTTTGAAAATCTGCAGAGTCAGTGGTGTGGGAAGCTTTTTTATTTTTTTTTATTTTTTATTTTTTTTGCTTTCCAGGAAGCTCCCTGATCCATCTCGCTGCTTCCCACATTTATGTTTTTGCAGCTGTGAGCAAATTTCAATCAACCCTGTGCTTCCTCTCCCTCGACAACCAAGCCAAACTAAAACATCAAGCATTTACTCCACTTATGAGGCACAGAAAGGTGCCAACTTGGAATCAATCTCCAGCACATCTGATTAAAATAAAATGATTGGCCTTAAAGAAGAGAGTAAATGAGAAAAGGGAATATGAGAAGGGGAGTGAAAAAAATAAAGAATGCACAGACAGAGAGGAGGAGAGATAGATTTATAGGTTTGAAAACAGAAGAGGAGAGGAGGATGATTGTCAGTAATGGAAGAAGGTGATACCAGCAGAGAAGGTGTCTGTGCTCTTCGCCTGAGAGCGTAATCGATTTCAGGCTCCCAGGCTCTTTTGTGGCCCTCCAGACTGGATGACTGGCACTGAAATGACTTCATAGTGCAGAGAGAAATGGATAAGAGGGGCAAAGAAAGAGGCAAGCAGAAAGGAGACTGTATAAAAACACTAAAAAGAGAGAGAAAAAAAAATGTTGCGTGAACGAAGAATGAGTAATAAAAGATGACATCTTAATGGAGAGATTTGGAGCAGGGAGACCTTTTATTTACAAAGTTCAGCTGAAAGAGATCTCTGTGATGGAGATAAGAGAGGAAAGTTTCCACGTGGACTAATAGTCCCTGAAAGTTGCCTCTTAGAGATTTTCAAAGTCGATTAATTAGCAATCTCATTAGCACTGAGACATATTTACTCAGAACTAAATCCTGCCAACAAGTTGGATTTGGCAGACATATTAGCTTTTATGCTACGAAAACAGATTGTTTCAAAGACTTGCTTTCCTGCACACCATTTATACCTGTACTCTGCAGCAGCTTTTCAACCTAACTGGCTTAAATGAGTGTTGGCTGTTTACAAGGGCGGTAATTAGCTTTTGGAGAGACGCCAAGAGAGGCAGTGACGACATCATGAAGGATCTTCTCTGTGGAGCAGGAGTGAAATGGTCAGGCTGTGTGGGGGGAGTGCTCAGTTTCTACACTCACTTATTCCGAGATTGTTAGCATGAAAAGGTCAGAGTGCAGATATAACATCAAGGTAGGACTTCTGACTGTGAGACATTCAGAGTAAAAAGTCAGCAATAAGTACAAACACATTTGACAAACCTTTACTTTGATTGTAATAATAATTTTTTAGACTGTGCCACAGCAGGAGACCTCATTTAATCAACACTGTTCTGCTTTTTTATGTGCATCAAGGGTGGAGTTCTCTGAGGCGAATAATTCCATTTTTTTTTTTACAGAAAAGAATATTCAGAGAACAGAAATAAAAACACATTTTATGTTTGTCTCACCTGCCAAAAGCAAAGACAAGGCTGATTTATTGCAGAGGATCATAGGAGGATTGAGGTGACTGAAATATAACAAACAATCAAAACTAAATGAAACTAAAGTGAACAAAAAAAAAAAAAAAAAAGCACCTGCAAGTAAATATGTTTTTGTCATTTTTTTTCTTTACTTTTTTAATTGTAAAAGACCTTTGTACACACACAAACCTGATTCACAAAATTTCTTACAGGTCATCAAGTATTCCCTCAGATAAGATGTAAAAATATTATATATTAAAAAAAAAAAAAAGCAAAGAAAATAGGAGAAACTATCAGATGATTCTGATTCTGATTTATTTCCCTGTGAAAGAACACTTACCAGGATAAGGACAGCGCAGTGATTTCCCCATCATGAAGGTAGTGACAACTGCAATCCATAATACACAACACCCTGCTCTAGCTACGAAGTAGATCACACATAAAGTGCTTTACCTTGTTCTTTTTACTAAACAAAACCCTTAACACAAGTATTAAACACTGTTATCATCTTCACTGTTTAAAGTGATACTCCGGGATGGAACAAGTTGGGTCCTACCACAAGGTTTAGGGCAGAAATTACCCCCACAGCAGTGTTTTTGTGCAGCAGGAGCCCAAGGCGCTCGCACCAAACACCCCCTCCCTGCTCCTCTGCCGGTTTCCTCTGCACTCAGACGGGGCCATATTTTCCTTGACCAAAAACACAAATAAACAGACTCCCATGGAAAAAATCTGATATCGGTCTGCATTCACGATTTATTTAGAGTATTTCAGCGCGTTACTTTCACACAAAAACACCGCTAAATAAGGCTCTAGTTCTCATTGTGTCGTAAAATGGTGCTACCTCCGCTGCAGAGTCACGGCTGGCTATGAGGCGCTCGCCGCTTAGTGTATCAGTCCGCGCACGGCGTGCCAGATATAAACAAATGCAGGTAGTCTGCCAGGACAAATTATGCAATAACAACGTAAAACGTGCTGTTTTTGTGCGAAAGCAACGTGCTGAAAATTCTCTAAATAAAGCGTGAATGCAGACCAATAACAGATTTTTTCCATGGGAGTCCGTTTATTTGTGTTTTTGGTCAAGTAAATGTGGTGTGGATGGGTGAATGAGATGAGCAGTGCATTTGTTTACAACTTTGGGCTGCATGTGACTTTTGCTAAAAGGAATCAAGTCACAACTGCAACAGTTGTATCATCAGGTATGAATACACCCTAATTTAGGGTGTATGCTGAGGGGGGAAAATCCCCATGCAGTGATTTTGTGAAACTCAATCCTACAGAATAGAGTAATTGTGCCTCTTTCCCCCTTTTCCTCCAGAGTCAGAACCAAACATGGTTAGGCAGCATTCAACTTCTATGCTCCAAATATCTGGAACAAGCTGCTAGAAAATATCAGATGTGCTGAAACTTTGAGGTCATTTAAATCCATTAAATCCATCCAAAAACTCACTTTTTAACAGCTGCCTTTCATTAGAGCATTTTAAAAATTAATTTTAATATCTACGCTTTAACTCTGCACTGCCACTCTTATCTTATAACCTTTTTTTAAAAAAACCTGTTTTAAAATCTAATTTGATTTTTTTCTTCTTTTAATCTTATTGTTTTACTGTATCTTTACAATTTCAATCTGCTTTTTAATGGAATTTTAATTGTTTTCTTTTATTTTATTTTTTCTGTCTGTAAACAGGGTTCCTACAGCTCAAGGCAAGTTATATCTAAGACTTTTTAAGACTTTTTTTTAAATGAGGTTGGAAATCAAATTTAAAAACAAGTCCACAACGAACCACAATTGAAACAAACAAAACTAACAAACAAAAACGCCACATGAATTACCCGGGTTAGAGGCAATTTTTAACCCAATGTTTATTTTACATAAAACATCACTTTTTACCTTTTTTTTTAACCCCATTTTTACAACTTTATGCCTTTTTGCCCCCATCCACTGTCACAACCATTTTTGGAATTTTTACGTTTTTTTTTTATTTTTATTTAATTTCAAATTCAATTCTCAATTTTGCTGCCATAATCAATTTTCCTAAGCCACTTTTGGATTTTTTTTGCCAATTTTTCCTAATTTTTTTCTCTCTCCAGGCACCCTAAGTAGAACTAAGACATGCTTCTGCTTTAAAAGTTCCTGGTGCAACCACATCACCGTTTTCTTAGTTCCACTATTGTGATTACACAATGTTGCCACGAGAGTAATTCAGGAAATTATTTAGTAAAATAGATAAATGTTACTTAATATTTTTTTTACTTCAAACTAACATAAATCTTACCAATGTGTTCAAATTTTTAAGACTTTTGAAATTTGGATTTAAGACTTTTTAATGCCAATTCAGGCCTTATTTTTAGAATTATGAATTCAATGCCTTTTGAGACTTTTCAAGGATCTGCAGGAACCCTGGTAAAGCACTTTGAATTGCCTTGCTGAAATATGCTATATAAATGAACTTGCCTTGCCTATTTGAAAGCATACATCAATCTAACTCCTCTCCACACTTAGTGAGTGCTGCCTGAGCTCCAACCACATTCCAAAATACTCACAGGAAGACTAGTCTTCCTCCCTCTCGCAGGGGTCCACACTGCAGCCAGAACAGGCAACTGTATGCAAATGAATGCAAGGATCTCGTAAATACCTGGTGATCCAGCTTTGGTGCAGCCTGAAAAACTAAATAAATAATAAAATAAAGTTTATTTGTAGTTCTTAACATATTTGCTAGGCGCTGCCCAAGTAGCTGCCTGTTGCAGCAGTTCTCTCCTCTTTGTCCGTTTCTTGTAATTTTTTTCTTCTCTTTTCGTCATCTTTGTATTTGGAGTGGATCATCACTTTGTATGGTTCATTGTTGGTCATGGACACCAAACTTTTTGTGACTTCGGCGATATTTTTTACTACTTTTCTCCTGTGTTTGTCTGGAGATCCTACATGTAACCATGGCTGCATTGTTTACATGTGAAATTAGCTGTTAGCAGCCTGTAGCATGTCAATGCTAACTAGTGTTAGGCTTGATGATTTCCCTCAAGGTGAGGAGGAGGAGGTGAGGATGACGTGCTGGTTCTCAGGTGTGAGCTGGGAGGTGATGACTTGGACCTGTCCTTCCATCCATCGTTGTTGGGAACGTGAGATCTATCTTCGGTGGGATGGACGAGCTAGCCGTGCTAGCCCAGCGGCAGAGGCGCTGCCAGAGGGCAGAGTGGCATCGTGCTGTTCACGGACGTGGCTGACGGAGATGACATTGGACGCCAGCCCCACATTGGAGGAGCTTCGCCTGCTGTGGGTAGACAGGATCCAGGAGACAGAGACTGAACAGACTTCTGGGGAGGCTCAGTCCTGGACCCTGTGGAGGTGGAGACTGGCTGGGCTGGAGAGTGGTGGACAGGCTATCGTCATCTATTTTCTTGTGGACCTTTTTGCACTTTCTATACACTTTCTTACTTTTGTTTTATTGATTGCTGCTGTGACTCCTGAATTTCCCCTCAGGGATAAATAAAGCATTTTCTATTCCATTTTTCTATTCTATTTATAGTGTCCCTATTTATCTTTTGTGTCTCTCACAATGCTATCTCTCTCTTCTACAACATTTATGAACATTACATGCAAATGGAAAATTATTATTATGCGAATTAAATGATGGGGTAATTTAGTGACTTCTAGGACAGCTACTTTCCTTACTAAAGAGTTAGCAGTGCTAGTGGACTGTCCATTACTCTGATTTTAGTGGAAGTCCAGTGAGTATGCTTTTGGTAGGAATAAACAAGAAAAGAGATGTAAACAATGAACAAATGGAAGGAGAGGTCAAAGGCAAAAGAAGCTGCAGGCCACCAAGGAAAAATCTACAAATGAAAGGATGAAGAAGATGCTTCACAGAATGTGGTTTGGCAGTATTTTTGTACAGAACATCACAGACTGACAGTTGTTATGTTTATTTGGACCAACCTGATTGTTTCTCCCTGGTTACAGTAAACCCTTTGCCATCCTGCTACATGACAAGTCTCTTCTTTTCTTAGTTTAAAGTAAAAAGATGGTTGTAGAGTAGAACTGATCTGCCAAGTTACAGAAAAAACTGAACAAAAAAAAACATAAATTACACATTGACATTTTATTTCAAATGGTTTACTCATCCTCTTCTTACTATAGCTGAGTCCTCTTACCACTGAACCACAGCACTGTCCCTGTGTGAACCTTAACACACTGTGTATCACTCTGATCAGAGTTTTAGAAACACTGAGCACAGCAGAATTCTGAAACACCAAAAGAGATTACATTATGGGATCAAGACACTGAACGTGCCAGGTGCTGTATTGTTTAAAGCAGTTATGAATTAAATTTACATTAAATTTGTTACCAAGGGACTGCAGTCTGGGAGCATCAACACACAAACACATAAAAAATAAGTGTGAGTGGTCTTACGTTAACTTGTCCTCATATGACAGGATGTTTCTGTTTGTTTCCTCAGGCTGGTGGGGGAATATGTCTGGGATTAATTAATGAAGTAATCTCTCCTCCTTAAATGGCCCTTGACAGTGACTTTTTACAGGATTAATAACCTCCAACAGCTCCGGGTCAGGGACTCTGTGGGTGTGAGTCATCAAAGGTTTGACAAGACTACATCAAAACTTTATGACAGGGTGACTAAATCAGCACTCTGACTCTGCTACAGGTGGATTACTCATAAAAAGTGAAGTATCATCAGATATCAGCGGAGGACAAACGTCTATAGATGGCTGAATTTACTCAAGTCTCTCCCCTCCTCATTATTAGAAGCTTAAATCAAATACTAGTTCACCTAGTCAAAGTTTGAGATAGCATAATCTAGTGTTGTTGAGTCACCAAACCTCAAGGACCTGAGTCTTAAAATGATACTCCGGGATGGAACAAGTTGGGTCCTATCTCAAGGTTTAGGGCAGAAAATACCCCTACAGCAGTGTTTTTGTGCAGCAGAAGCCCAGGGCACACGCACCAAACACCCCCCCCCCCCCCCCCTGTCATTTTTTACTTGACCAAAAACACAAATAAACGGACTCCCACCGAAAAAATCTGATATCGGTCTGCATTCACACTTTATTTAGAGAATTTTCAACGCGTTACTTTACGCCTGTCTCTTCGTCCTGGCAGACTACCTGTGTTTGTTTATATCTGGCACGCCGCACGCCTGGACTGATACACTAAGTGGCGATCGCCTCCTAGCCAGCTGTGGCTCTGCAGCGGAGGTAGCGCCGTTTTACGACACAATGAGAACTAGAGCCTTATTTAGCGGTGTTTTTGTGTGAAAGTAACGCACTGAAAATTCTCTAAATAAAGCGTGAATGCAGACCGATATCAGATTTTTTCGGTGGGAGACCGTTTATTTGTGTTTTTGGTCAAGTAAAATATGGCCCCGCCTGAGTGCAGAGGAAACCTGCAGAGGAGCAGGGAGGGGGTGTTTGGTGTGAGCGCTCTGGGCTTCTGCTGCACAAAAACACTGCTGTAGGGGTAATTTCTGCCCTAAACCTTGTGATAGGACCCAACTTGTTCCATCCCGGACTATCACTTTAAGTCCTTACAGTAGAATTTGAGTCAAGTCAACACTGGTTTGTGTTTGGCCCTCATTATTATTGTTTTAAGGAGGGGGGCTGTTTTACTCCAAATAATTAATTATCTGAACCTGGACTGACTGCGTTGGACCTTTGGACATGTAGAAAATGTGTTTTTTTCATTAACATTAGATTATGATGAATCCTGTTGGCAAGTCGGAAGATTTTAATGATCAATGAGGATTCAGTGGCTTGTGTAGTGTGTGAAGTGTGCCAAAGTCCTTCTCATTAGGGGACATTTACTTAACATTTCTGCTACAGTTTAGATAACTGCAGCTGTCAAATAAACTAAATAAGACAAATAAATAGATAAATAAAAGTTTTGTCTTATTTGAAGTAAAGATTGTCTATTAGGCTTAATATAGGCCGCATTCACCTGACATTTTACAGAGAAGACTTCGAGACACTACAGCTAAAACGCCTGTTATTAAATCAGTAAAAGAGTTTCTGATTTCTGAATTGCTGCTATAAAACTTAACAAAAATATTTTATTCATCACACGTGCAGATTTTTTAGATTTGTTTTGTTTGATTTAAATTCTACGGAAGAGTATTAGGGCCACCCGTGAGACAAATAAAAATTAGAGGGGGCAGAATTTTTTTCTTTCATCATACACTTCAAAAAAAAAAAGTCAAAATGTCGAGAATAAAGTCGGCATATAATGGCAAATAATGGTATATAATGTTACAGCATGCATCTCTCCTCACTACTCACTGCATTTATCGAGAACTGGGACGGTACAAAGGAGACATTGACTTTTTTCTAGACATTGTATGTTGATTTTTTTTCTCGAGATTGTATGTAGACTTTATTCTCGACATCATATTTCGACTTTTTTCTCGAAAATCCTATTTCAACTTCATTCTTGACATTATATTCCAACTTTATTCTCGACATCTCAACTTTTTCCTCAACATGTCGACTTTTTAGTCAACATTTCAACTTTTTTCTTTATTTTTCTCACGGGTGGCCCTAATACTCTTCTGTAAAATTCTTTATAAACCGTTTAGGTGTCATTTTTGCCTTTTATTACCTTAATGTAAGACATTTTTTGGGACAGGTGACTGTGGCTCATATTAAGTTTGATAAGACCTTTTTTTTCTTTACTAAAAATGATACATACAAACTTTCTTTGGTTTTAGTTTTTTGAAATTTACCTGCATCCTATCTCCTACTAATCACACTTTAACCACCCAAGCATCTTTGACTAAGTGGTCGAGTCTCTTCAACTGCTAACTGCTAACACAGTAAAATGGCTAACACTCTTAACAACCAACTTTGGCACCTTTAGTTTACTTTCCGAGGCTAACTCTGGTCAAAAGTCTGATAAAGTTTGAGCTTGTCTCTTACTTCTCTACTGTTCCTTGACATAAAATAAATAAATATTAAATAAATAAATAACAACGCATATCTCTTGTTTCTAAATTCTACAAACCTGTAAAAGCAAAATGCACTTTTTTTTCTTTTCTTTTCAGTTCTCTTTATATTTAGAGTCAGTGGTTACTTTTTATGGCTCATTTGTTGGCCACTGACACCAAACTGGCTGAGTTTGCAATGGTGTTTCTATTATTTTTGTTTCCGTGTATGTCAGGGTATCTTACCCGGGCCCTGTTCTACGAAGCAGGATTACTGCCCAGCGGGGTAGCTTTGAGGATAGGTTCTGGGTTCCCTGTTCTACGACACGGGATCACTTCTCAGCGAGGCGAGTCTCCATGGCAACACACGCTGAACGGCTAACCTGCTCCGGGGCAGGTTAGGTTCCAGATTGAACTCACGGACTATGAAAACCCTGCCCACTGACAAATGAGCCCTCACGAAAAAATGGGTTGTCCGTTTTTAGAGGATCCCATGGACATCGGAGCCCGACCCACTCTCTTTTTCTGATGACCACCTTTATGAAAGTTACTGGTTTTCCAGGGAGGGGTTGGTAGTATATGACACTTTCTACAGGTAGTTAAAGGGAATGAAGAACTCTCATTGCCGTAATAAGATCTTCAATGCCAACACTTCTGTTCCATGACAATATTGTACGTCTTAAAATTGTGACAGGAATTCATGTAGGGCTCATGTGGGCTACATATCACACAAAAAATGTAAACATGATAGGAATGAACAAATGAATAAATTCATCTAAAAAATAAATCAGGTATGGTGCATGTTACAGTAAAAGTGCATGTTGAACAGTGCTATTTCAGGATGATAATGGCACAAAAGATATTTTTTGCACTACACTTACGCATCTAGACTGTCAGCAATTTTCTGCCAGCACTCCTTCTGTGCTTTAGCAGCGGGGACGGCGTTGCTTTTAACGTTAATTACATGTTTCAGCTCGTCATACTTCCTCATGATCACCTCCTGCTCCTCCTGTGTGAAGTATGCGCTCCTTCTCTCTCCGGCCTGCTCTGACGCTCCGGACTGCTCCATGTTCGCGATTGGTCAGATGCAGCGGGCTCCGCCTTATATGCGTGCACACGCTCATTGCCTAGCTGGATCCACATAACAGGTTGATAACCAGCGTCGTCAAACCGTGTAGCGAGACTACCAGCTACCGCGCTCAGTTCAGCGAGGTAGCTCCAAGGCTATCTCGCTAGGCTGAACTTGCTTCGTAGAACAGGGCCCAGGTCCATGATAGCGTTGTTTATACACAAGATCAGCTGTTAGCAGCCTGTAGCATGGCAACGCTAACCAGCGCAAGGCCCAATGTTCTCTGCAAGCTGAGGAGAAGGGTGTGAGGATAACATGCTGGTGCAGTGGTGCTAGCTAAGAAGAGACAACATTGACTTGTCCTTCCATCTATTGTTATTGGAAATGTAAGATCTATCAATGGATGAGCTAGCTGCGCTAACCCAGCACCAAAGGGAAAACCTGCTGAATATCATCCAACAGTAGACTCAAACCCACAGACCCACATTGGTGGGGGCTTGGGTGGGGGCTCAACAAAGGAAAGTGACACTGGAAAAACTGATGAAGAAGACCAGCTCAGTCCTGGGCTGCCCTCTGGACCCTGTGGAGGAAGAGGAGGCTGACAGAAGATGATGGCCAAGGTGCCGCCTCTGATGGATTACATGTCCCACCCCTTACAAAGGGGTTTTTCATTTGTTGCACTAATTATATTCATTTTTCCATTTTTATACTTTACACTTTCTTGATTGCATTTGTAACCAGTAAATCTCTACATAGGAGTTAAATAAAACAGTATCTTGTTTTTGCTTTTATCTTACCATTCGTTTAAGGCCTTGATTTTATGGAAGATTCTCCATCCCTTCGATTCCTGTTTTACTTGGTGCATAAACAGGTCATTTTTTCTGACTGTAGTAGTTCCCCATCATTGTTTTTCTATTTAACAGGATGTACTTGTGCTGTTAAGTCTGTAATCTCCAAGTCAAAGGAAATAAAGTCCCAATCTCTTCTTTCCTCTCTCAGCCTGTCTGTGTTGCCCAAGTAAAATAAAGGCGCAGCGGGGTGGAGCAGCTTAAAGTCACGGTTTACTGAAGAGGGTCTGCTATACTGAACTTGCAGACCCTGGCACATGGGAAGGAATCATAGATTAATACTGTCTGGTCAAAAGCCAGCTCAACAAGGCTGTCAGGGTGAAGCTCAGTTTGCCAACAATGACTCAGGCTCAGCGTGCATGGCTGGCAGCCAGCACAATCCCAGCCTACAAGGAAAGAGCCTTCCTAGAATACCCCCCCTCCTACAGGCATGTCAGCAACCACCGTGTCAGATCCTGTTACCACCTGTTCAAGCTGGAAACACAGCAACAGGGCTGATGATGCTTAGTGCAACATTATCGTATCAACATCCGTGAGCAACGTGTGAAACTTTGAATTATCCCTTCTGAAGAAATAAACACTGTGACTGTTAGGTTATCATCATGGTAATTTGAGTGCTGCACATTACAAAAGCTTCATTTGTGTCACATAAGTATGTGATGTAAGGTTCATTAATAATATTATGACAGCCATGTTTTCACATTAATCAGCTCCTCACTGCAGCAGTGAGCCCTCATCTTGTAGTTTGGATGTAGAGGCTCTATAGCCGTGCTGGCAGCTCCGACTGAACATAAAACTTCACTGAATCAATTGGAACTGAATCTACACCCAACAAAATGCTCTCTCCTTCTGGTGTTTTAGCCAAGGGGCAACATCCTGTTTAGAAAAATGAAGCTGATGTGGAAGTGCTAAAAGTTGCTGTTCATTGAGAATCTGTTGTGGGCTGGCTGCAGAAAGACTGGAAACCACATAAACACCAAGCCCAAAAAAAAAACGGACTTTTACAGCATTAAAAACATATGTACAGCCTGGTGGATGTACAGTGAGTGATGTTTATTTCTAATTCTGTTGTTTAGAAGTTATTAAGATTGTCCTGCATATTCTAGCTACAGGGAAGCTACAGGGAACTCAGCGGTCATGTGACCTGAGCTGTGTCTCTGATTTGAAAATCAAACAATCCTTATAGCTTCTAAACCACAGAGATAGAAAAAAAATCACTCACCATACAGTGTGTGCTGATAGTGAAATCAGCGTTTTAAACCCAAGCTGTTTGTTGAACCAGGCTGTAAATATGTTTTTAATGCTGTAAAAGTCTGTTTTTATGGCTGGATGTGTACGTGACTTTCGGTCTTTCTGCAGCCAGCCTCAAGCGGATTCTTAAGCTCTTTTGCATAGGCTTCATTTTTACTTACTGGATGTTGCCCCTCTGTGATTTGCTGAGGTAACCACACTAACTCTCCTCCCAGAAATGTCCCAATACAACCAAAACAGCAACATATAGGCAGAGGAGGGGGTTGAGGCAGACACAGACACACATGTAGGCCACATAGAGGCCCAGAAGTGATAGAGCAGGATTATTCCTGTAACAATTGCCATTTTATCTTTTAAAGAAAATCCTGCATAATCTACCTTTAAACGAAAGTGGCAGTCATCTTTGGGGTTACAAAACATGCCTCAGCAGCACTTCTTTGGCTCGGATTCTGTGTAAGCAAGAGGTCTCAAAACCTACCATTAGACCAAAGAGGGAATAATTAAGATGTTAGCTCACAGATACATCTGGTTTTTACAGCACGCCGCTTCAATGCTATTACCATTTTGTTTAATTTCACAGAACCACAGCAGAAGTGTCTCCATGCTGACACCAGGATAACTCCACAGGATGTTAGTGCGTTGTATCCAGTCACCACAAGGTGTTCATGTGTTCTTTCTCATGTTATCAGGAGTGTTCCAGCTCCTTCTCCTGTTGGTGTCTGGAGAAGCAGCTTCATCACCTCCAGACTTTTAGATGGTCTCCTGATGCGGTAAGAGATGATCCTGATGTCACTCAGACCCCCATGTCTTCACATGTGAAAGTAACTTTGTTTGAATGCCTACAGACAATGCCTGCACCGATTCCTCTCAGTCAAAACTTAGTGTTTCAAAAACATTAAAACAAGTTACATTCCTGTATTAGAGACAATACCAGAGAACAAAGATGAAGTGAAATAACCCTAAATCGAGGTAAGAATGTAAAGGTCCATAGTGGAAAGTGTAAAAACAAGTGAAGAGAAGAAATATTGTTTAGCTGCATCAGTGTGAGCTGTGATTAAGAGTTTTAGAGACTTTGGCAAACACAGAGAGAAAACTCATCTCAGTAAGTTCTGTTTAACTAGGACTTAGTGCTGGATGCAAATGACAGTAAATATTAATATGCTGCTATGTTAATATTGAAAAATGTTTCCTCCAACTATGGAAGACTTTAATGGGTGCAGCAACTTTTGAGACTGTTTTGATGAGTTTCTGCTCCATGACGAGAACTTTGGTTAAAGGCACACTGAGGAGTTTACAGTGACCCCTCTGGACAAAGTCTGTAGTGGTTTTGTGAGACGATGACTGCATTTCTTTATTCACAACAACTTTTAGCAGGATGGTGTGATCAGATGATGTATTCGTTCACAGCAAAATGTCATACACTTAGAATTATTACAAGGAGGTCACAAAAAGTGACCACACACACCAGTTTCATGTGATGATGTGAACTCTGGTGTCCCAATAACTATCAGAGAAAGTGGAACCAGACTCATGGTCTGGCTCTTTCATTCACAAAAAGCAGTGAAGCATTCACAAACCAACATAAACTTCCGTTCCTGTTCATTGCCATTTTGCTTCTTTACTGAAAAAGCTCCCGTTGTGGAGTTTCACCATTCCAAATAATACTTCAGCAGAAAACCTGCAACCCAAATTGAAAAAAAAAAAAAAATGGATGCAAACAGAGTATGAGCGCTCGGCAATCGTTTCCACCCTTTGTGTGATTGCAAATTGAGTACAGACAAAATAACAAGCATTGAAAATGGGGGGAAGGAAGAAGAAGAAATGTATTGTACTTGGAAAACAAGCTCATTTTGGAGCTGCACAGTGTGAGCACTGTTTCCTCACAGCAAGACATTTTGGCATTCTTTGGTCAAACTCTGCTTCTTTTTTCTTCTCCTGCTTTCCTTTTATCCCTCTGCTCTGCACTGTGGCTGTATTCGCAGACTTCCGTATCTACCTGAGTGAAATTACCGTAATAACCACTTATCGACTGAAAGAGCAACATCGCACGTTCAACAAACCATTGAAATTTTTCTGATTTTGCAAACTTCTCAGGAATAACGCTCATTGAAAGTGGACTCGCATAAATATGGAGTTAAAGGGTTAATGGTTGGAAGATGTTCACCACTCAGGGAGAGACTGCAGGAGCACCAAGTTCAACCATTTAAATCATTCATTTCAAGATTCAAAGAACCAGGGAAATGGTTTGAAAAATGTAACTCTTTCAAATTACAATTATCAAATGATTCAATTCAAGTTCATACATAGATTCTATTTAGCATCCAGAAAACAATTCTGATTTCACCTCAGCCACACTCCTTTTTGTAATTTGTGTAATGGTAATGAAGTGGGAACCTGCCTACATAATATGCGGTACTGTCCAGAGGTATGGCATTTCTGGTTTACTGTGTCACAAGTTTTGTCTAATATTAGTGGAACTGATGTTCCTGTGTGAGCCAACCTGTTGCTACTTAATGATGATTCTGCATTGAGTCTCAAACCTCAGAGAAGACTTGTTTTCAAGGGCAGACTGGCCATCCGGAGCACCGGGAGGTTCCCCGGTGGGCCACTGCCTCAGCTGGTCCGCTGACGGCAGGTTTGACCGGTGACAGCACCCGTGGTGCTCCATGGCAGGTACCATGAGTGTATGAATGCAGATAGGGAAACTCCCCGTCTTAAGGGTTTTATGTCTGACCAATGAGAGAAAAAACAATCGCATGTGACAATTCTTTACAACTTTGGACTGCAACAAACTTTTGCCTTGTGAACACAAACAAACCAAGTGATAACCACTACAGTTGTATCATTTTTGCCCCTGAATCGGAACAAAGCAAACGAGCCACAGGTGTGATTACACCCTAAGATAAAGCAGTGGTCTTTCTTCATGTTGGACATGATCTCTTTGAAACTCTCATTTGCTCGAATTAAAGGTGACAGAGACGACTTAATAGACGCCATGTCCCAGGCTCTGGGAAATACTAAAAATATGTATGTATTACAGTGATATCTGTATGCATTCATTGCAAGGTTGAGTTTTTTTCCCTCTAAATTGACCTATTTTTTTATTATCATTATAATTATTATTATAATTTCCCCCCTTCCAATTATTCCCATTTTTACCTATTATTACATATTTATAAATGAAATGTAGTTTTCATATGTCTTTTTGATTAGTGTTGGTTGATGATCTAAACCTCACTCTGATAACTAATAAAATATTTGATCACAGAAAGGATAAATAGATAATAAAAACATTCAAATAATCAGGAGAAGTCTCTACAAAAGTGATCAGGCCGATCGCTGATGTGAAAAGGTTGTCAGACAGCACTGCATCAAAAACAAGTATTTTAGTGGAAATCACTGCATGGGCTCAAAACCACCTTCAATTTTGCTGCATCTACAAAAACAGGTTAAAATTGCTTCATGTAAAGAGGAAAGTGTTCATAAACATGATCCAGAAACATCAGAGGCCTCTTTAGGATGAACACAAACTTTATCCAGCATATGAAAGCGACCAGTCCTGTTATTAGTGTTAATCTCATTTTACTATGCAGGTGATAAAGAGTTAGACACTGTAAGAACTCCACACAGAGTCTTTAAAGTAGATAACAGCTTCTCATACTTACCTTTTCTGTGAATATAGTTTTCATCTCTGTTTGATCTGTGGTCTTTTATAACCTACAAGCCGTCTCTGTTCTTTGCATATATATTACTCCACAAGCCAGTTAAACGTTTTTCTCTCTTTCATTTCTTTGTGTAGCCATTTTTTGTCAGTTTTCCTCCTCCTCTTCTCTGAGTTTTAATCTTATCTTCACGGCAAACAATGCATAACCTCATTCAAACGTCTTCCCTCTGTGTCTGCAGAATAATAAAAGCATAACTGGATGCTAATTCCCTGATCCCTCCTTTCTCCTCCTCAAACTTTATTCAGTCGCTCTCTGTCTGGGTGACATACAGTATCATCCCTCTAAATATCCACTCTTATATTCAGCTGCTGTATACAGTTACCTTTTTCATTCAGCTCTTGTATTTTGGCTTTGTAATCTCTGTTGGTATTCAGGGCTGGTCTCCAAAGTCTGTCTCTCTGAAGCTTAAGTTCTGCTTTCTACTCTATCGCCCCGTCTGTTTACAAACGGGAGGCGTAGCATATGTTTTCATCTACAGGCAGGACAAATTAAGTCCTATCTGGCCCGGCCACCCTCGCAGAGAGCTGAGAAGAAAGAGAGGAAGTGTGTGTGTGTTTGTGTGTGTGTGTTGAGAGAGTGAGGGAAAGTAAAACGAGACAAAGCTTTCATAGAGTAGAGGTGAGTGTGTGTGTGCGTAAGAGATGTAATATGATGTGTAAGGAAGTGTTTGTGTGTAGGAGAAGGTGCGTCATGAAAAACAGAGACATTAGGGAGTGTGTTTGAGTGTGTTTGTGTGTGTGTGTTGAACAGCAGGGTTCATTGCTTTAATAGACCTGGTACTGAATTAAACAGTTGGAGTCTTTGTCTTGTTTATGCATTCAGGCTGAACTGCAGCGGGTCAGCAACCTGAGACCGGGCTCTAAATGATGATGTGAAATAAAGTTTTTTTTCCCCCTCTTACTGAGATGAACAAAGTTTCTACTTGGAGGTGTTGCTTGTGAATCGAACAGAGGGATTAAAGGCCTCGCTTTTGGCAGGGGAAGGAAGGAGAAACAGACACGGTGGCGCTGAGTGAAATGAATTTTCAGCTGCTTACGTATTCTGTTGCAGCGCTCAAACAATTAGGACCACTGAGGGGAGGTGATGGGGCTCTGGTTTGAAATTAAAATGTAACACCAAGAAAGCTTGCACCGCACTTTCTGCTTTAAATTAAACAATAATACACCGTATGGATGGAGCTGGACTTTCTGAAATAAGGGAGCAATTATGACACATGAAATAACTTGCTACTTTGATTAAAGAGGGGGTGTGGGGCTTTTTTTCAGTCTTAATTTTGTCCTGCTGGTGCCCCTGTAGTCTTTACATGATTTAAAGCTCAACTCAATTAATTTTTTCCTCACACTTTTAACTAAGCTGCTGTGTCTTTAAGGCTACCCCGCTCCACAAACCCTCTCCGTTTGATTCATCAGCCCTGTTGGAGTCTGAAACATAACAACAACCTGAAATGTAACAATGACCTGATGCAGTTTAAAAAAATAAAAATAAAAATGAATAAAAATGTAACAAAACCCCAAATGTGATAACTTTTTGCCCAAAATGCAGCACCGTGCTATACTTAATGGCAATTCTTACATTGCAGGTTGTTGTGACATTTTGAGCTATCAAGCCCTCTGAAGACAGAGATATGGGAAGACCTTGGTGTTAGAGGCCCGCCCTGTAACCTGTGATTAACCAGGAGATCCTTGTGTGATAATGTCACCCAGAGGTGTGGACTCGAGTCATGTGACTTAGACTCGAGTCAGACTCAAGTCACAGTTTTGATGACTTTGGACTCGACTTAACAACATCATCAAAGACTTGCAACTCGACTTGGACTTTGACATCAGTGACTCGGGACTTAACTCTAAATTTAGCGTGATGACTTAAAAAATACTTGAAATTTTCAGCAAGACTGTTGAGTAAAAAAGTATTCTGCTAAGGTTTGTCATTTCCAGCGAGACATTATTTTTTTCCCACAGGATCTGCCCCATTGAATGCATCTATTAAAGTCCAACCAGGGCTAAGAAGAACCAACAAAGTGGATGTGGATTACAGTTCCTTTTCTTTAGCGAAAGAGTGCTGGAGTGCGGGGAACCATGCTACCAAGGTAAATATCATTTGCATTCGCAAACTACCAGGTCATAAACAAAAAGCAAATTGCTGTGTGCAAAACCTGCTGTGTGAAAATAACCGATGGAGAGGCACCTGAAGCTGCACAAAGAACGGTAAGTTTGACTGGTACCTGTTGTAAGATAGATTTGAGTAACTTTAGCTAAGTATTCATTATATGCAGCAACAACATATGTTTGCCATGGCTAGAAACTGAGACTGACGTTAGCTGAAATTAACTGATAACTTAGGGCCCAGGGTGACCAAGAGTCCTGTTTTTCACAACTTTTCTTGTTTTCATGTTCTGTCCTGGCCGTTCTGGTTGTTTTGATAAAGTGACAAAAATGTCCTGTCTTTTTATTGTTTTTCCAGTAGGCCACCACTTAATTGACCCGCACTCTGAACGTGCGGGTCAATTAAGTGGTGGACATTCTGAAGCAACCCTATATATCCACTTACACACCCTCCATATATACACACACTCAGCACACACACTCATTAGGTTAGTTAAAATGAATTATCACATCACAAAATGACCACATTTTCAAAAGTTTATTTGTTGTTGCAGTGCTCAGCACTCATTGTTTTCTGAATGCTGTGTCAGCACTCTTTCTCTGTCATCAAGTTCTGTGACACTGGTCACATTTTATCCGCAAAATAAAGCACCTCAAAATACATTAATGATACTGGTCAAATTTGATAGATTATTTGTTAAAATTACATACTATTTGGTAAAAAAAAAAAAAAAAGTGCTTATGACTTGAAAGGACTCGAAAATGTTAAGCCTCTGACTTCAGACTTGACTTGTCTTCTCTTTACTTGAAACTCGACTTGGACTTGCACGTCTTTACTTGAGACTTGACCCGAGACTTGGGTTTAGGGACTTGAGACTTACTTAAGACGTCCAAAACAATGACTTTCTCCCACCTCTGATGTCACCTGATGGGTAGACTAGGACCTGTATCACTCTTTTCTGTTGAGGAGCAAGTACCACCTCTCAACAGATACGAGGAGAGGATTTTGGGGTCTTTTACTTTTTATGCCTCTCGTGTGGCAACCCATCTTCCCAAGCAGCAGGTAAGCCAGTCCTCTCCAAATGGCTCCTTCCGCACCATCTTCTACACCTGCACAGGGTGCCTTGTTGCTGTTACAGCCGATCTATCAGCGCCTCACTAACAGCGTTCACCAACACCTTTCTTCCCATGCAGCGTCACTCCGAACACAGTTTCACAGCAGTGTTGCTCCTGAGTGTCTGCTCCGTCAGCTTAGCTGCTCCTCTGCCTTCTTACCTGCACCTGCTGCCTCCTGAAACTAAAGAGACAAGGGCTGTTTCCCAAAGCCCAGGTACCTTGCCTTGCCTTGCCTTGGAAGGCAGTGCCTCCAAAGCCACTTCCTTCCAATCCAAGGCAAGTGTCCTGCCTCTGCTCAAAAGGAGATGCTAATGGAACAGCCTACAAAGGCATATTTTTACCATCAGATTCCTGTTACAAATGTATAAGTAATTGGAGATACATTGTCTCACATAACACATGTTGCACTGTAGACAGTGCTTGGAAAGTTTATACAAATGTGAGAGTAGACCGTATGCTCAAGCGGCTACAAATATTGTCATGGCTTGCCACTTTTGTACGCTTTTTGCTTTTTTATTGTCATATCATTGACACTCTGCAAGTGCGGATTCTCAGTAATTATAGTTACGTGAGTGACACACAAAAGAGTTAAGTGGTGGACATGGTATAAGTTGTTATTTTCAGAGGTGTATTTTGTTACTTATATTTGAATTAGAATTTACCACGCACCTCTGCTGGAGCGTCTCTCTCTGGAGCGTCTCTCTCTGGAGCGTCTCTCTCTGGTGTGTTTTTTCCTTCCATTTTTTCCTTTTTCATAGATTCACGCATTGCATGTTGGGTATTTATAGCCATGGCAAGGCAGCAAAGGATACACCTGTGTATCCTTGGTCAATTAGCCACATGCCAACCAAAGCGAGGACATATGCCTCCGGAGGACATGAACATTGGAACAGCACTTGGGCAGCGACTGATGATGTGGATTCCTGCCCACGCCCACATCAGACCAAGGCAAGGCAAGGTACCTGGGCTTTGGGAAACAGCCAAGGACAGGGGCCCAAACTACCCTCACATGTGCGCTGATTACAACCGGGCTGCTTGTTGAGAGAGAGAGTGGTAATTGGTGCCAAGTAGGCACACCTGTGCACCCACAAAGCAACCACACCCACAACCACACCCACACACACCTTGCTCGTCACCCGGTGACAATAACCTCATCATTTCAGCAGGTTTCATTAACACTGTATCTGGTGAAGATCTCACACTACAGGGACTACAGATAAAACCCACCCTTAAAGCTTTACTCTGACATATTTACATGAATGCTACACTGAAATGTTCAGTCAAATGCACTCTTTAAAAAGCTAAATATTAATTTTATTAATATTGGTCACATTTTAACAGGCTGAAAATCATCTTATTCTGGTTCATGTGCCACATGTGTTGTTCACATCTTTAGTGTGTATTTTACCCCTGAGTTACCTCCTCTCCAGGCCAGTTTGTCTCATTCCCATGTTAACACCCCAGCCTTTAGTTTGTCTCCTGGTGTGTGACCTGCTTGCTGTGGGTTTTGACTCAGCCTTTCACCTGTTGCTTTTGGGTACATCTGCCTGTTTTATTGGGTCTCCTGTGTGTCGACCTTTACCTGTGAATAAACACTCTTTGACATTTCAAACTGAGTAAGGTTTCCATTTTGGGTTCATCACTGAGGTTCAGTCTGACAGCGACACATGTTGCATTTCTGGGGTCAGTTCGCAGTTTTTATGCTTGAATTAAAAAAAAAGTAATTATAAAATAAATAAAAATAAAGATAAAATATTTGATGATATGCCACAGATTAGACCAGGCCTTGGTATTTTACAGCCCATGGCCCACATCCAGCCTTTAGGCCAGGGATCTCAAACTCGTGCCATGGAGGGCCAAGAGGCTGCAGGTTTTCTTTCCAACCTAAAGCTCCACCAGCTGATTTCACTGATTACCTCACCTTCAAGCAGAGAGCAGGGATTGATCAGTGAAATCAGCTGGTGGAGTTTCTGGTTGGAAAGAAAACCTGCAGCCTCTTGGCCCTCCATGGCATGAGTTTGAGACCCCTGCTTTAGGCTGTACCGGTTCATTCACGGATGTATTGCTTGAACATCCATAGACCTGTGTGAGACTTAAGTGTTCACCATGCATGCAAGACTTCTACTGAAAGATTTTTATTTCATTTATTTTTTAATAAAAAGAAAAAAATGTATTCATTTATTTTGCAGATAGTTGCTAAAAAGTGCATGGGTTGTTAGTGATGTGACAAAAAAAAAGAAGAAGAAGAAAAAGAAATACACTGACGGCTTGACACATACCACCAACCAGAGGAAGCTGTCTTTCTATCCTCACTGGTATGAACAACTTTGGTGGTGGTGACATTCTGCCATCAATGCCCAATCAGCTGACACCCATCAGAGACTTTACTGGAAATATTACAGTGATGATGATCACCTCATTCCGTTGCTAGGCGCTACCCAAGTAGCTGCCTGTTGCAGCAGCTCTCTCGTCTTTGTCCGTTTCTTGTATTTTTTTCGTCTCTTTTTCGTAATCTTTGTATTTGGAGTGGATCATCACTTTGTATGGTTCATTGTTAGTCACAGACACCAAACTTTTTGTGGCTTCGGCGATATTTTTTACTACTTTTCTCCTGTGTTTGTCTGGAGATCCTACATGTAACCATGGCTGCATTGTTTACATGCGAAATTAGCTGTTAGCAGCCTGTAGCATGTCAATGCTAACTAGTGTAGGGCTTGATGATTTCCCTCCAGCTGAGGAGGAGGAGGTGAGGACGACGTGCTGGTTCTCGGATGTGAGCTGGGAGGTGACGACGTGGACCTGTCCTTCCATCCATCGTTGTTGGGAACGTGGGATCTCGCTCCGGGGGATGGACGAGCTAGCTGTGCTAACCCAGTGGCATCGTGCTGTTCACGGACGTGGCTGACGGAGATGACATCGGACGCCGGCCCCACATTGGAGGAGCTTCGCTTGCTGTGAGCAGACAGGATCCAGGAGACAGAGACTGAACAGACTGCTGGGGAGGCTCAGTCCTGGACCCTGCGGAGGTGCAGACTGGCTGGGCTGGAGAGTGGTGGACGAGTGGTGGACGGGATGTCGTCATCTAATTTCTTATGGATCCTTTTGCACTTTCTATACTCTTTCTTACTTTTGTTTTCTGAAATGCTGCGGTGACTCCTGAATTTCCCCTCGGGGATAAATAAAGTATTTTCTATTCTATTCTATTCTATTCTATTCTATTCTATTCATCCTAAACCTGCTCTGGCTGATCTAACACCACAACTGTGAAGTGAGGAAGTTTCACTAACCCAGGTCCTCTCCCAGTGATTATCAGCTGTCAGCTATCGTCAGATCCATCACAAACAGGATCCAGAGCACGTGTTATAGAGAGAAAGACGCTGGATTTTTCTCTTAAGAAAAATAACTGCTGGTTTGTAACGTACTGAAAAACATATATATCTTGATTTTTTTTATTTTTTTTATTTTATTTTTTTTGTGAAGGTTTGTTATGCTAAATAGTTTAAATAGTGATAGAGATACTGATTTTTTATTTATTTATCTATTTTTAATGTATTTTCTAAAATATAATATTTGACTTTCACTCTGTTATACCCTTATCATAAAGAATGTCTCACAGGTAGCAGCTCAAAATCATTTTTTTTCTTATGTAAAAATGATTAAACATGATTGAGGTTGGCCTATTGGCTCCACCCTCCCCTGAAATCTCAGTCTCCCATGTGGCCCCTTGTAAAACTAATTACCCACCCTGTGATCAGGCAGTCCTTATCCCAAACTGTTTTAGTCTGTGGGCTGAAAACTTCCTGAATCCATCCTTTGTTTTTGTGTGAATTCAGATAGGAGCTCTGACTCTGAGATGGGATGTGCGACGATGACTTAGCACCTCCAGTCACGCTCAAAGCTGTCAAGTCAGCGGTGGATAAAAAATATTAAAAACAATGATTTCATCTCCTTTGAAGAAAAAAAAAGAAGAAGAAAATTCATCAACTTTGGGGCAAAATGTGAGATAAATCAAACAACTCTTCCCTCTCTATCTCTCTCTCTTCCTCTCACTCACTGGTGAAGCTATTAATTTTAATATGATTGGAAACTTCCCCTAAAAAACTCCTGGGACTCTCGCAGCCAGCCCGGCCCGCGAAAAAGAAATGAAGCTTCAACTGGTTTTAACACTCCAGGCACTCCAGCATCAACAGGGCTGCCATCACTCATAAGGCCCCATCTATCCGACTCCACAGCCAGCCCATCTTTTTTCAGATCAGGATCAAAAGCAATCAAGACGCCCCCTCCCTCCTGCCCCACACCAAACCCTGCTGTTTAAAATTGTATTTCGAGCGAGTTAAATTACTGTCAGAAGAAGTGGGAAGCTCTGATGAAATGTTTGGTAAGACCTGGCATGAAATTCAAGAGACGTGATTATTTTCAACCTTGCCAGACACTCTGAAAGGCCTCCAAATGAGAAACGTCAGAGCTTTCACTCATTTGAATGCAAAATAAGCAACGCTGCTGACATCTGAAGCCCCAAACAGGAGCTGTGAGATTTAAAAATGCTGGGTGTCCACAATTTAGCGAGTCTTATTTATCCTTTGAAGACCCAGAGTATTGTCAGAGCTATTGGAGGGATTTTACTCTTCATAAAAGATTCAGTGGCTGGTGTCTGTCCTTCCTCTTGTGGCATCTTACATTTTCTTTTGTGTACTGAACCTTTACATGCTTCTCTTTGCGCTCAGTAAATTTTCACGACTCCTAACGTGCAGCCGAGCTGGCAATTCAAGCAGTTATTGATTCAAAGTAATAAAGTATCTCTCATAAAAGCAGATGCGGGTAATTTACGGCCTTGTGTAGCCTCAGCTGGACAGGATACAGCGGTGTTTAGCTCAGCTGTCATTCTGGGCCACGATGGACTGCTACATTTTGCTCTCTGATTCAGCTTTTTCCATGCTGTACGACTGCGACTGCAGTCATACATGAATCCTTCACCCAGTTTATGGCTTTTCATAATAAGCTGCAGCTCCTGCTGCTCTGCAAAAAGCCCATCTGGCTGGACTGGAATCAATATGTGAATCACTTGGTGTATAACATGGGTGCAAATCTTGAAATACTTAAATTAGCAGGAGCAGTCCAGTTCAGGTGGATTCTGTATGTTCAATTCATCTGGAATGTATCATCTTCAACAACAGACACACATTTTCAACCTTAAAAGTCCTTAATCCTGGAAGGTTATTTTATATTTTTCTGAATACAGTACATTTTTTTAGTAGCATACCACCAGGGATAACTAATTTTGCCACTTTGCCACCATTTGGGTCAAAAAACAGACTGAAAAATCAGATTTTTAATTCCCCGGCACATCTCTCTAACTGTTTGCTCCTTGGCTCTGAAACTTGTTTCCTCAATTGTTGTTCATCCAAGTTAGCAGGATGAAAGTTGTACCCATGTGGTGTAGCGAAGGGTGTATTCACACCTGGATCCTTTGGGCTTTTAATCGCTTTTAAAGCCCTCAATGGTCTTGCCCCTCTCTACCTGTCTGAAATGCTACATCTATACTCCCCAACCAGAGCCCTTAGATCTTCTGACCAGCTGCTGTTGGAGGTTCCCAAAACCAGACTCAAGTCGAGAGGTGACAGGGCCTTTGTAGTGGCTGCCCCTGGACTGTGGAACAGTCTCCCCATCCATATAAGAGCCTCCCCGACCATAGAGATTTTTAAATCTTCCTTAAAGGCCCGCTTTTTCTCCCTGGCATTTCATCAATGAGCTCTTATAAATTACAGGCACCTTAGTTTTTAGTTTTTAAATTTGTACTGTTTTATTACAATGTTTTTTTCTATCTTTTTATTGTTTTTATTGTTATATTTACTTATTTCTTTGTATCTGTGTACAGCACTTTGATCGACTGCTGTCTTCTTGAAGGTGCTCTATAAATAAAGCTGACTTGACTTGACTTGACTTGACTTGACTTTGACACTGTAAATTTTTTAATCAGACACTTGCTTTCGTACTTCTTGTTTTATCATTGTTTGTGAATGCAGGTATTATTATTATTATTATTTTTTTTTTTTTTTTTTACCTTTTTCCTAATGTTGTACTCTGGCACAACAAATTCCCTTTGGATCTTATCTTGTCTTATATCACCTTGGTCACCCACTAAACTTAAAGGACTTGAGATGTACATTAAGGAATTATCTATCATTTGAATTACACTCAAAAGGGAAAAAAAAGGGAAAAACAAAAACAAACAAACAAAAAAAAATCAGTGCTCAACTGAACTTATTGGATGTAACGTCTTATGCTAACATGTTCTTGTATGCTAATGGTAACCCTTTAAACTCTACGGTCCCCCAGTTAGTGGACTTTGAGGTCACCACACAACAAAAGGCGAAGCACTTATCACATATAAATAAAGTCATATTGCACATCAGATTAAAGGGGAGAAACTTGCCTACAAACTCCATAAAGTCAAACTTTAAACAGATAGATAACACCAAAAGTGGTACTTGAGTTATTACTCTGAGCCAGCAGCATAAATACCAATACTAACACCTCTGAACAAACTTCTCTTGTTCCCTTTGTTATGACACCAGAGTGATTCAAATAGACATGATAAAGCAGAGTTACAGTCTCCTATTTTTTTTTTTTTTTTTTTTTCCCTATTTGGGTATTTCATATTTCTAACAGAGACCCAAATAAAGAGCATTTTCAAGTTGTATTTATTCTTTAAAGAAGGGGTAAAACTTAAGGTGATATGTGTTGTGATTTGAAGCAATAGAAAGATCAATTGATTACAAATGAAGTCCAGATTCAGCATGCTGCACCTTTGATCGTTGGTAAATTGGGAAACGCTTGAACATTGACACTTGACACATGGATGTGCACAACAAGCACCCAAACGTATAAGAATGGGAAATAGGACAGCTATATATATATATATATATATATATATATATATATATCCTGTATTCTCTTCTCCATAACATGCTCACCAACTTCTTGATGAAGTTAGACCTGGGGGCTGGCATGAGAAGTTCTGGGTGAAGCAAAGGAAAGAATTTCAGCTTGTTTTTATTCGCACTTGCAGCCCACCATGAAATTTTCAGAGAATTTAGAGCAGTGTTTTGGGAGTTCAGCATGCAAAGCTCACTCTTCCAATTCTGACGCCTCAGGCTGAAGCAGCGTGGAGCGGGGTCAAATATACCCAGCAGTATCCAGCTCTGCAGGAGGAGACCATACTGCTTGTCTTTGATTTCCCAAGAACAACATTTAGCAGGGATCCAGCCAGGTTCTCCACCTGCAGGCAAAAGACCAGAATTAGCTGGACTTCATGCCAAGTACGGCTAAAACTAAATGAAGAAACTGGCAGAGACCCACTGAGAAAGAAGCTCATGTTCACTTTTCAGATTCAGTATAAATCTGCCCGTTCAGCAACTCATCAGACTGACTGTGGCTGCACTTCAGGAGCCCTCTCAATCAAAGCTCCTCCCTCAGGTTCTGATGTGTTTGATGCACAGTTTAAATTAAAGATATTCCTCTGCAGGCACATACATACACCTGAAAACACAACTGTACATCCGCACACCACCAAACTACACATGTAGAGGTGTTCTGTTCTATTTTGCAGCTTGTCAGATGAAGACCTGGGTATGAACATGTGACATGTTAGATATTATGAGCCTCTGATCCGCTGCAGGAGTGAAGGCAGAAGATAAAACCCCTTATGAACATTTTCCCTCGTTATTAGTCTCAACTAGAGGCGTCCGGTAAGATACCTGACCCCAGCATCCTGAATCCGACAGCTCAGCATCTCAGAAATGAAGCGTATCAGCAAACCCTCACAGCATCATCTGCAGTAACGGTGGGGGAGCTGAGCCTGGCAGCGTACATCTGATCAGGTATCAGATCTGTGATATGATCTGATCCAGCTCACAGCTCCTGCCCCCGTCAATAGATGACACCCTGACCTCAGCTGCTGTCTCTTTCCATTCAGACAGGCTGCTGCTGCTGATGTTTTCATCTTTCAGCATGATGTTGTGCTGTATGAGGAACACAGTGTTCCTTCTATTGAGTTTTACATGCTCACACACGTGAACGTATTCCAGAGGGTCTTTGAGGGAACTATACGCCCACCTGGGAAATATAACACTGTGCCTCTGTGAGTCTCCATGTGTGTGAAATCACCCGGGGTGTCCTACTCATACAAACCTTAAAATTGTCAATGCTTCCCACACACTCACACAATGCATTCTCACAAGCTCAAGCAACAGTGGTGTTGCACAGGACGACGGCAACTTCTTTGAATCAAGATTAGGAAGGAGACACCAGGTGGTGGCGTTAAATATGGAATGGAATGGAGATGTCCAACTGAGGGTCTTCAGTTTACAGGGTCACTCTTTGAACTGTAACACCAGGAGCTGAGAGAGACACAGTCACACTATCAGGCTCAAAGAAGACCATTGTTCAGTAGTGATGGAACTAAGTCAGTAACAGCTGGGGGTCAGCTAAAGCTCAGTTTCCACCAAACGGTTTAGTTCGGTTCATCTCAGCGCGGCATGTGTTTTGTTGGGTGTCCATTGACTTAGGGCGCGGTCACACTGACCATTCAAACCCAGCTGTGCTTAAGCATGATTGCCCCCCTTGCAGTGCTCTTCCCGCGCTGGAGAAATCAGCCAGCGGTCACACTAGCCCAATATGAACCAGACCTTAATGCAGGGATCTCCAACTCCTACCCTGGAGGGCCAAGAGGCTGCAGGTTTTCTTTCTAACCAAAAACTCCGTCAGCCGATTTCACTGATTAGTCCCTGCTCTCTGCTTGAAGGTAAGATAAACTGGTGGAGTTTTTGGTTGGAAAGAAAACCTGCAGCCTCTCGGCCCTCTAGGGTAGGAGTTGGAGATCTCTGCCTTAGTGGCTATCACACGCGGGAATGGCCTCGCCTACGTCATCGTGAAGCATTTGATGAGAGTCAGCACAATGAGACACAGAGAGCACTGCTACAACTTTTAGGGACTTTTTGACTTATGGTAAGTCGTTTTGGCCCGACGCTGCCCTCTAACACCCCTGCTTTGTTTAAAATGATTGTCAAGAGGAGCGCTTGTGGTGATCATACGTCATGGATTGCACGTGTTGTCTGCGTGCTTTTGCTCGTGCATGAAGTACACCATGCTGAAGCCCACCTCTCTGAAGCATGTTAAAGCAGAAAAGTGAATCATTTTCAACCACAGCCACACTGGCCAAACTTAAGGGTTGGAGTGTGCTTAAGCACGGTACTGTTTGCCAGTGTGACCACGTCCTAAAACCAGGGCGGGTCCCAAAATTATCGACCTGTACTGTTCCACTTTTTGGTGGCCATTTATTGGGGTGCCAGACATTCCGATCTGACCCCAGAAGGTAGAGCCAGGAACACCGCAGTCCATTGATCGGTCGAAAGAATCTTCTATTCCTGTAAAAAGTGGTCATAAAGAAAAACAAATAACTCTGCCATGTTTGAATCCACAAATTGTTGGATGTCTTTCATCATTGCTCTTTGTTTACTTTGTCGCATTTTTTTTTCATTGGATTTATCAATATGGGGACACGCTGTTCGCTATTCTGCCATCATGTAATTACATTAGTAATGCAGCTATCGGCGTCCAGCTTACACTCCGCCTACAAAGAGGGGGCTCGGTTGGCTGTGGAAATCCAAACAGGATCAGGCTTTACTGATCGGACCTGTACCAAACTGCACTGATCCATACTGGACCGCTAGGCTTAAAAACGGCTGTGTCAGCAGTGGGTGGTATGAAAACACTGCGGCTGCCCCGCCAATCAGAAACAATTGTTGTCATAGCCCTGTCCCCCATATGTTACTGGGCCGGTGGAAAGTACTACACCTGAGCAGGAACTTTTCAAAAGGGAGATCACTTACCCCAGAACCACATTTATACCCCAGCTGCTGAGATCAAAACACACAAAGTTCCTCAGATTCCTCTAGGTCCTGGGGGAAATTCTTGTGCTTGAAAATCACCTTGATTTTTAAACATAAGTAACACACGTTTTTGTTTGTTTTAGTTTGAGTGTTTAGTTTCACCAACAAAAAGGTGAAACTTCTCTTTCTCCCTGAGACACTACCAAGGCAACAGACAGCCACAAGTCTCCTTCCTCCCTTCCAATGAATCATCCTAAGAGGGAAAAGTAAACTTTTTAAATCTCAAACACAGAACCAAAAATATATTTTGTAACCTACATTTCTTAAAGGTTATACGTCTCATTAATGTCAAACTTTCTGCCCGGCCAGCTGTAGCTGAATACGCTTAACAAACTCATACCAGCTTAAACCTCAGTAAATAATAAATAAAACATCCAAGGTTGGAGAAAGATACATGTTTCAGCTCCTGAAATGTTGGAGATGTTTGTGTCAAAGAGGCTTTACTCTGCCAGTGCACAAACCTTGCATTGACAGGTGGCATTCAGTCACTTTCCTCTGAAAAACATCACCCACCCAGGGACAAAAAGAGCTCAGCAGGTCTCTGGAGATGATCCCTCCAGTCTACAGGTGATCAGTGTAAACTCGGCTGCAACACCAGAGGCTAGAATCTGACACAGGGGAAGAAGAAACTCCACTTCTTCAAGTTCCCACTCCAGGCTGGCTTCAGAAGTGAGTCAATCCTTGTAAGACAAGAGCAGAAAAGTCCAAACTACACAGCAGAATAACACACTCCAGGCCTGGTAGAGGAAGAAAAAGTAGTTTGGCTTCTTTTTGGCTTAATTTTCAGAAATAATGGGATAAGTCAGGGTCAAATCAGGAGAAAGGGTCATGAACTGGCTGTTGTTTCTGTTGCTGTTTCAGTAACTTGTTTTCTTTTTCTTACTCAAGGAAACAAGCATGGCAACCAGCAAAATCTCAAATTTAAAGCCTTAAAGCAGTTGACGGCTAGGTGTCCTTTCAGATTTTTCTCCATCATTTCTCGTCTGTGGTGTAAACAAAAGAGACAATCCACAGTAATAACCGTCTGTTTATTTTCTTCACTTCGCTTTTTTTTACAACTCAAGGCTCAGCCCCCAAATCAGCTCAGACACATGTGGATAGCACACACACACACACACATACACACACACACACACACACACACACACACACACCACAGAAATTGGGGCCTTTCCAATATCAAGTTAATTATACATCAATTCCTTCTGCTTAGCCTCAGGTGCTTGACATGTGGCTGATGTGTGTGTGTGTGTGTGTGTGTGTGTGTGTGTGTGTGTGTGTGTGTGTGTGTGTGTGTGTGTGTGTATTGGTAATGTCAGAACTGAAAGTGAACCCTGAGCCAATTAGAGGCTGTTATGTCAGCAGCAGCAGAGCTTCCAGCCCCGTGGAGCGGTGTGGGGTAATGAGCACGCGTCACTTCACAGCCATGGGTCTGTCTCCATATCACAGCTAAATGCACAAATTACTACTGGTGTTTTCAAATAAGGCATTAAATTTAATGCAATCATTTCATGTGCATGTTTAATTGCGCAATGATACAGAACATTTCTCAGTTAGTCCCTTATACAGTAACAAGGCTGTGTGACTCATCTTAATTTATCATATAGGTCACTCACTGGAAGACCTCTGTAAATCTGAATGCCTTTTCTAGTTTTTATGGTATTAAACTGATAGAAGAAAAAAATGCACAGACCAATTGTATTGGGGTTAAGCCCTCCCACTTAACACTTCTCAGCTATTAAAGTCTCTGCAACCCAGGCACTAAACTGCCAGACTGCATCCAGACAAAAGTTAGGCAGAAAGAAAAATAAAGATTACAGAAAGAGCAAAACAACCACAAACCACAAAACCACTGTGCCTGATGGGCTAAGAGACTAGGGATGCTTACCGAGGTTCTTTTAAGGGTACTGACATAATTCTTTCTGTAGTATTGATTCATTTAAAATCATATGGTCCTATATTAAAGGGGACATATCATGCTGATCCGTGATTTAATACTTACATATAAAATAATAAAGTTGAAAACAAGACCTTTCACCCCCTGAATTTTCAAAAAATGAGATATTGTATTTTTTCTGATATCCTAGAACGAGATTTGATGCCTCTGAATATAGGTCATTGACATTTGGCTTCGAGATTTCGACCTTCGTGACGACACGAGGATCCTTTCTTTTTATTGGAGTAATCTGATAAAGCAGCTCCTCCTCTGTGATGTCAGTTAGTCACACAACCGCCAACGAGAGATACACCCACCAAGAGCCGAGTATCAATAAAGCTCCCTACTAGCTCTGGCTAGCTTGACTGAGTGCTAACATAGTGAGGAACTGACGGTAGAGGCGATCTTTAGACTACACTTTTAGCATGATGGATAAAACTACCAGAGAAAAGTGAAGGAGCTGGATGGAGCCCTGTTATAGAAATAGTTTATTGGTGAAGTCTGCCTATATTTCCACGTATAAACTATACATGTTACAGTACCGCTTTGACTTACCACACTGAAGCGTCCTGAGATGATCTGTGTCCAGGTGGATTTTCTTCCTCCTGAGCTGCAGAACCGTTCGGGTCTGACTCGGGGTCCAATACAAAAGGACGTATCCTACACTCTGCCATTTTATTAGTGCTATCAATGCCTTACGGTGAAGTTTTGGCAAACAGCAAACTCGCTCGGTCTGCTCCATCCAATATGTTGATTTTGTAAATACTGCCATGCTGCAAAAACCGTCCCCTGGCTCTACCCCCTCCACCCCTCTGATAGAACTGACCAATCAGAGCACAAAGGGCTGTGACGTTGCGAGGTTACTGGAGGTCATTCTGGAAATGGAGCGTTTCAACAAGATCTTCAGAATGGCCTAAAATGAGGATATTGAGAACGCTATTGTGGGACAATGAAGGAACTAAATGACTTGTACTGAGGGCAGAAATGCTTTACAGGCATCCTAGTCTGGCATAGTGAAAAGGAGAAACAAGCATGATATGTCCCCTTTAAGGTACACAAAGGGAAAAATTCTTCGCACATCTATTTTTCAGGACAGGGGTGTGGAGGGTCAGGTATCCTGTAAAAACAATTCCTAAGTAGACACCTGCACACCATCCAACTTGCAGATAGAATGAATAATGTTTATTACACAATGTTTCAGTGCCAGACCGTCATTACGGTTTGCCTGATGACAGACAGCTACTAAACTGTATACAAACTGACAGTGTTTACTTGTCACGTTAGCCTACAGATACATTGGGGCATCAGGCTGATGATGTAGCTAACATATAGCAGCTGCTGCAACGCTTGCTTGATCAGAATCAGAAGACTTTACTGATCCCCGAGGGGAAATTTCATTTCAGTTACATCCCTTCCAAGTCTGTAACGGAGCCAAAGAAGGTGTCGAGTCTGAGGTTGTGTGTGTGTGCCATGTGACTTTGTGTGTGTATATTTAAGCCCATGGACTTCATCCCCGCCCAGACTCAACAATGTCTCTGCCGTCTGATGATGGCCATGGAGACGACCTAATTTCAAACCTCAGCTCTACGTAACTGAACTGAAAAATACTTTACCTTGTTGTAGCCAGTAAAAAGTTGTCCTAAAAAAAATAAAATTTGTTTTGATCCAATCTCCATTTAATTTGAAAACAAACACACATCTCACTAAAAGTAATTTATGACAGTGTGAGGACACTCTGGGCCAGAAGGTGGCGAGGGAGTGCTCCTCATGGCATCAACAAATTGAAATACTTTGAGATTTTAAAATGAAACAAGTTGATATTTATAACCACATAAATACACAAAAATCATGGACACAAGTACCAAAAATTGGTACCGATTACTGATACCGATTGCCAGGCACAGGGCATCGCTACTGTTTTAAAAGCAAAAGATGACCATCCCTAAGAGATTGAGAAAAGTTAGTTGAAAGCAATTTCATTTATCTTTTTTATTTCCAAATGAAGACTTTCTTTTTTAGTCTTGTGTTTATGTTTACTTAAATGTTAAGTGACAATTAATACTGTCAAAATACTGAATTTATTTGATTTGATGGAAAGTTATGACTGCAGGCAGATGTAGATGCAAGTATTTGATCGTTCTTCACCTCACAGAGCATTCTGCGCCATACTCTTGCAGTCATCTTTACAGGATGTCCAGTCTGCCTGGAGAGGAGCGATAGTGCTAAACATTCTTGCACTTGCCTGATGAACATGACAAAGGCTTTTAGAGACACTTTTGTAACCCTTTCCAGCTCTATGCAGGTCAACAATTCTTGATCCTGGGTCTTTTGGGAGCTCCCTGTATGAGGCATGGTTCACATCAGGCAATGCTTCTCGAGAATAGTAAACTCTTAACCCTGTGTGCAGGGGCGAAAATCCCGTTTCATTGTTGGGGGGGGACAATAAACAGTAAAATTTCAGAGACTGATTCCTCGGGGGAACATAAAATTAAATGCTATAATTTTTGCTGTGTTGTTTTATATTGTGATATTAAACAGTGACTAGTACCAACTATGGATAATCAGCCTAGATTTAATTTTCCTTTAGTTCATGAAAAAATGTTTTGGCAGGAATGTGGAAGCAACACGTCCACAACACTATGAACTCAATAATTAGTATTTTATATCCAAATTAATGAAAAAAGTGTTGATTTTAATTGGAGGACAATACGGGATGTAAATTAATAGTCAGAATGGAATTAGAAACTGGATCTATTCAAGATCTAAGTCATAGTCATAACTACTTTGTTTTTAAATCAATAAATCTAGAATAGAACATAAGACTTTAATCAATAATGGCTTCATCTATGAATTCATAAATCTCACTAGAGATGCCTCTATCTCACTACAGGCATCTTAAATAGTTTTGTTTGTGTCATAAATGAGAGGACGAGGATGTCAGCATGTCACCTGTCTGTCTTATCTGTCACAGCCTTCTTTGCATCATAAAGGAGAGGCTGTTTGCCAGCCAGCAGCAAACGGTGTGATAATTAACTTATAAGTTGTTTAGTGTTTTGATGCACTTAATCGCGATCCTTAGCGCTCTGTAGTCTGTGTCTGTGTGTGCGCACCACATCAGATGGAAAGCTTAATCAGCGCCTTTTTAAAAAAAATAAATAAATAAAAAAGCATTCTGTCAGACTTCAGAAAAAGGAGTTGACATTTGCTTTTCATTTTCTCTGTGTGTCTGTTTAACAAGTGAAGTTATGATTGATAAGTCTTTCAGTGAAAGCTACTTACTTGACCGCGACCCTCCGCTCTGTCTGTATGCGTTTATTTGTGTGCGCGTGTGTGCGCGGCTGCAGCATCCGTGCAGGGAGAAATAGATTGGATCAAACCACTGCGAGGATCGCGCTGGGAGGGGTGTGTGTGTGATCTTTCAATAGTTAAACTCGTCAATCATTGTGTTGTAAGTAGCATGACTTGTATTACACCATTGAAAAAAGAAACGTTACTATTAGAAAATTAATTACAACTGGATTTTTTAGGGGGGACAACTTGATGGAAGGGGGGGACATGCGTCCCCCCCGGGATTTGCGCCTATGCCTGTGTGTGATTTTTGTTGTGAAGAGCAGCTTCAACCAAAAAACACACAGGTTGGTTTCATTCAGTACATTTACATATAGCTCAAGAACTTGGACCATGACCTTAGTCAACATGAGGTCAGACTATTAAAATGCTGGTAAACAGCTTAGTCAGACCAAGAACAGACTAAGCACAGCTTGATCAACACACATAGACAATGTGACTGCTATCGGACCGTGGTTGAATTCGGCAAAACTCGGCATGTCTTGATATTACTCGGTGCTCAGCGCAAGTCAATTTTACCTGGAAGAGGAAGTAGATGACCATGATAAATACAGTTGCTGAACTCAAATGGGCCAAACACCAATGTTGTTGATGTGGGTTTGTTACTGCCAAATATGGAGTATGTTGTTTCGTAAAAAAAAAAAAAAAGGGCAAAGTATTGGACATGGTTATATGGCCAAAAGTGCATTTATTATGTAGGAAACCCACACCTCCTTTTTTTCAGAAATGAAGTAGCCATATAAATGAATCCATATGATTTACAGAGCCAGATACTATAGCTAGATCTCACCTCTTTAACAGTCCAGTTCAGTCATTTTTTGGACATAGAGTTTGCAGACACAGCGGGACCACCGTCCAGCAGCTCATCCTGTCTAATCATCCAATTGAGAGAGCACAGATCTCATTTACAGACCGAGGGATGTGATATGATGGTCCTCCTCTGCCAGGGAATCAACCCTCGTGGCCCTGCTGTGAGACTCAAACACGAGGTCTGGGACTGAGCCCTGGAGTTAAGAAGACACGCTGGTTGATCTGACACCAAATGCTCCCTTCATGTGTTTGGCCAGTTGCTGTGAAAGTGTCTCAATGTACAGCTGAGGGAGTCGAGACTGGCTCGTGCCACTTCTATATCCTGTCCTGGGAAAAGAAGAACATGGGTGGAGTGTGAGCCACATGTATTGTCCAGTTACTTCCCTGACCCTGATTCTCTCGGCTGTTGTTTGTAGGTCTTGTGTGGAAAGTAGGGAGTTATATAATGATAACAATGCAGTGTGACCCAGTCCACCATTCAGGCTCTGAAGTAGTGCATGTATGAACTCACTGAATGAAGGACACCAACAGTTGGGGTACACCTGATGTGTCTGCAGTGCATCTGCGTTTCATCACAGCCAATGGATCAGATAGGTTTCCATTCAATTCAATCTGTCAACTCACACTGGATCCGTTCTGTTGCAGTCTGTATGTGTGGCTGGTCCGTCATTTTGTAGGTGATTCACAGCCATCCTCTTTTTGACGGACATGGAGCTGTGACCCATAAGTTCAAAGAAGGGAAGATCCAGGGGAACAGGGACTCATGACCGGAAACTACCTGAAAACAGCCAGGGACTTTCAAAATAAAACAGACCGTGTCAAAATCAGTTCGAATTGAGCTCGACTACGATTGGAGCCAGACCAGGAGTCAACAGGTTTGAGGTTTTACAGCCCAACATGAATGAAGAGAGACTTATCAATGGAGAGGAAATAGTGGGAACTCGCACTGCAGACATATCTGATGTATTTTGGTCGTAATGGTCAAAGGTTGCACAGATCGTCACCTGAAAACTGAAATGTACATCCACAAATCAAACCTCGCAGCTTTGACATTAATGACTGTTTCTTTCCAGCAGATCAGATACAGATGTCCTGCCTTCTTTTGGTCCTCCAAAGTTTCCTTAAAACTACCTAACCCGATGTAGCTGCTTAGGTTTGAGTTGGACCATATTTGTCTGAATGATTAAAGAAGCTGTAAGGAGTTTTTAAGTGATCTTGAAAAACTTCTAGATATATCCCTGATCTTGAGCCACGCTTTAAAATGTGATTATCAGCGCCATTAAAGGTTATTTAAAAATTCCCTTTTTTTAGCTTATTCCCTATTGGGTAGAACAGGACCAGATTGAATTACGGTGCATCAAAGTCTCTATGACAACACCACACTGGCTGACGAAGTTTGGTAGACAGTAGAGAGATCTGTGTTTTTCTTTGCCTGAAAACGATTTCTGTGATTAATTTTGTAGTGATGGTGGACACAGGAGCCTAACTGTCAGGCAGAAAAAGGAAATAAGAGCAGAAACAAGAGAAACAGGAGAGAGATAGAGCACAAGCTAAAGGCTAAAAGCGCTAAACTGTTTGTGCTAATATTGATTCCAAACCACAGTCAGCGGTTATTCTGCAGTGGTCTGTTCAAACTTGAGAGTCTATCAATAAAATGAAGAGTGAGGTTACGTTAGCTCTGATTGGTAGATGACTGGCAGGACATAACCAGGATTCATTAACGTTACACATTACCGACATGTCTCAGAGCACCGGGCTGCCAGAAGTGCTAAATATAGCCGCAGACTAAATTACCGCACAAACTGACAGAGCTTGCTTGTTGTTACGTTTCAAACCTGTTGATAAATACTTTACCTTGTCACCTTGTATCTGATAAAAATTGTCTTGAGTAAAAAAAAAGTTTTAAAAATAAGATGCAATCTCCAGTTATTTTTCAAAACAATTGTCATTACGAGTCGTAATCTGGACACTGAGCTTGATTCCAGCTAAAGGCCACTTTATACTAATAATCTTTTCAGTTGCTTTAAATCTGGACAAAAATTGTCAGGAGCTGAGTCTGACGTGCAAAAAAAAAAAAAAAAAAAAAAAAAAAAGTTATTCTGATAAACATCAAGTTAACTGACTGTTACCAAATTATGACAGATGCCTTTCCACTCTGTCTCCCCTCTGCTTGTGTTGACTTCTTCACAAAAATAAAGCAAAGTTTTGTCCAACATCAAGTGGACTTGTTTTCAGCTGAAGTTCATCAAAACTGGACACCTGCTGTGTTGACACCACACCACAGTGTGCACCTTCACAGAGAGAGTAAAAGTGTGTGCATCATTATTTTGAAATCCATTTCTCAGTGTGAAATTTCCTGAGCCATGCCTGTGATTTTGAACACGTCTACAGGGGAAAGTGTTGGGATCAATGGATGAACAAACTTGTGAAGCAAACACAACCTTTAATGGAACTTTAAGAAGATACTTGAGACTTGCGAAAAACTTCAACTTTACCCAAAAGTAACTAGTAATTTTGTGATTACTGTAAAAATACATAAAGAGTTGTAAAAGAGAGGGTGATGACTTGGTTGTAGATGAAGATACAAAAGAGACATGAACCCTGGGTGTCACCTGGTCACAAACAGAAGATAACGAGATGGAGAGAAATAAAGAAAACGTGTCAGAGAGCGTGACAATTTCCTGCAGATTTCTTGGTCACACCTGAGTGGTGATAAACAAAACCTCTGGGCTCATGCTGCGATGCTGAGACACCCACTCATGAGCTCAGAGGCATTCTGGGAAAACGGCGCACTTCACTCAGTATTGGCACTTACGCGGACCACGGGACACTTGACCTGAGTGGAGAAACATCTGAAGTGTCCCTGTGCTCTGCCATCAGACACCCAGATGTATTCTGGATAAACAACATGAAGAGCTCAAGAGAGTTCAAGGAAAGAGATAGTGACAATTACCCTTGAAGCAACAATGAGGAGTGGAATATTTAGAAGATGTCCCTGTGGTCAGAGTGGATTTTATCTTTATTCCATCTGAGACTCTTTATCTGCTTCTAGGGCCCTGTTTACACAACAACAATTCACCTGAAAACTCAAAAAACGCTGTGAAAATAATCTGAGCTGAGGAACCGAAAAAACGCTGTAGAATGCACACCAGGTCTGAAGTGGTGGATGTAACTCTGGGTTGCTATTTACATGGCAACAGTGGCGGCAGCGAGTCATAAAAATTCCACTCTGGTGGCTGTTTTCTAAAGTTTCTATTTCAGGTTGGCTCAAATCCCTTGTAAGTGTAAATGAGAAGCCGGCACTGAAAAATAGTGATGTGTCGTTCGTAAATTTTTTCATTTAAAACGAACAAATCATCTGGCTAAATGAACTGAACTGAATCACTTTTTGAAAAGATTTGGTCACTCTCTCTTTACCCTTAGAGTTTCCCAAGCCTGGCCCCCCCATTCCCTTACCTGCCAGTGACATGTACTGACTGAACCAGAGTTGGTTGGGAGCCTTGTGTCGTTCAAACCCACCCTTACAACTCGCACTCATGTCTCCAAATCTGGGAAACATTTTGTTAAACATGAGGTAGCAAAATGAATGTGCTTTTTACAGCTGCTTTTAGTTTGCGAACAGCTAAAATATCCAATTTAATTTCACTCAGCTGACCATTTTAACAACCACTAACAATCTCAATGATTGTGGTTCAGTCAGCACAGTTTGTGTGACGAACGCTAAGGATTCACAGTCTTGTATGCTGAGTCAGTGAGTTCAGTGAACATAATGAACAGGAGCTCCGACACGAATCACTCACTGACTGACTGGGAGGAAGACAGAGGCTCCTGTTCGTTTCGTTCGCTCATTGAACAAACTGAATGAACCGAGGTTGATGCAGTCTCACAATCTCACTTTCAATTGTTCACTAACCGAACGTGCTGAATGTGAGCTCCGTCTCCGAGTCTCTCAGTCAGACGGTCAGTGAGTGATCTGTGTACTGAACGTAGTGAACAGAACAGTCGGGGGAAAGTAAATATGTTTCAGCAGCTGTCAGTTTGCAAACTGTAGCTTTCTCCCACAGCTTCTCAATTGAGCAGAACTGAACTTTTGGCCATATTTCAGCTTGTAAACACTAATTCGCAGGCAGATAAGTACTGAACGATTCAGTGAACGAATCTTCTTAACAGATCATTCTACTGAAATGATTCCAGTGATTAGGGTACGCTGAAGAAAACTATTTTTCCCATTACTTTTGCGTTTTACAGTAAAGGCTGAAATACACCAGATGTGTCTCGAGTCTGTCTCTGAACTGTCACAGCACTAGATTTGATAGGTTTCCATTCATGTCAATCTGTAATCGAACATTGGATTCAGCCTAGGGGGGATCGAACCGGACAGAGAGTTGTGACCGGAAATTAACAAATTTCTTGACCATTTGACTCCAGATGTCTATCAGTCATAAACTTGCCATACTGAACACGCAGCTGATGTAAGTTGAAAAATGCAGTCAACACACAATAGAGCAAAGCCAGGCTGCAGACATATCTGGTGTATTTCAGGCGTAGAGCCATTGTCATGTAAATGGCCCCTAAAGGCAGGAAGAGACATGCTGGACCGGAGGTCTGCAATGGATCCTCTGCAGTGGTTAAGATGCTGCTTGATTTGATTTTTGTTTTTTGCTTAAATTTTGTTTGCTGAACTTTTGAATTTTTTTTTTTTAGAACCATAGCTTTGCTCTGGATCAAGTATTCTTTATTCATTAATTTCTTTCTTTTTTATTCAGTGCTCGCTTGCATTAAATTAAAAAATTCAAGTTCTCAATCCATACAAAGAGCAGAGGTGTGAACTTGTTATTTCATGCTTAAGATGCTGAGTTACACCTAACTTTCCCCCTCAAACTGCAGAACTACAAGAACTGTATTCTTTAGGAAATGCATAAAAAGCAATGCTGGAGAGTAGAGACGTGCAGAGAAGTGTTAAAACACCTCACACACACACACACAAGTGGGCCACTGAGAACAATACTGGCAACTTGCCAGTTCAAGTGACCCCAAAGATTTGATCATTTGGAATAACTGAGCTCATTAGATTTAAATTGGATGTGAGAGTCCCATATTGTGCTCTGAAACTGAATTAGGTCTTATAATTGGTGCCCAGAGACTGTTAGTGTTTCGTCCGGTGCCAAGCTCTCCAAGTTTGGCACAAATCTGGTCATTGAATTCATCGAGCGTCTCCAGAGGAAAGCAGCTTCCAGCTCCCGTCGAGCAGCCTCACAAAGAGACGCCACAGAGCCAAAGGATCATGGGTCAGGCTGATAATGAAGACGGAACAGAGAGGACTTGCGACATAGATTGTGTCCAGCTCCGATGCCAAACTTTTGACTTTTGAAGTGTCAATTTGAAACTTCAGATTCGATTTTCTGAGGACATTCATCCAACTCTATCCAAGAACTCATTATTTGCAATTCCTAAGGTTGAAACTTTGGTCAGTCCAATCACTGAACCAATCTGAATTTGTTATTTTCAGGCCTCTCAGAAAAAAAGATAAAAACTGACACCACATTGCCTGAGCGAAGCATGGATTACCATTCAGGGAGTCACAAACAGAAACTCATTGCATCAGATGAATGTTACATTTGGGACTTGTTGTAACCATGTAACATGGCCTACATAACCTACATGTTTTATATTAACCACAAGATACTGTAACTAATAAGGGTGGAATGGCTAAAGAGTACGTAATGTCACCTCCATAGTAGCGTCACGTGTGTTTACAACTGAAAAAAACATTCAACACTTTGTTTTAGACTCTTAGGCGATCCTTATATGATGACCTTATAACCACACAAGTCTCATGAAGATGTTGTTCAGACCTTGTTTTTTGTTCATTTGTTTTCTTTTTTTAACAGACCCCTCCTTTGACAAGTTGAATTATATGAATGTGTTAAACTGTTTTCTGTTGATTGAGGACCAAATAGCCATTCGTCTTGATGATTATTAAAGAAATGAGGATGCACGCATGTAGATGAATAAATAAATAAATAAATAAATAAATAAATAAATAAATATGGACTCATAATATGCATGAGCCAGGTTAATGCCCTAACAGAGCATTGACTTCAATGGTGGTAGACCCCACCACTACAGGCGCTCCTGGCATGCTCACTGCACCTGTTGAGCTGTTCAAAGGTGGGTGTCATGCTGCTGCTGATGACAGCCAAAAAAGTTCAATTTTGGTCTCATCTGACCAGACAACATTCTCCCAGTATTCTACAGGCTTGTCAAGATGCTGTTTAGCAAACTTTAAACCAGCTTCAACATGCCTTTTCTTGAGGAATGGAGTCTTGCAGGCTGAGCGTCCATAGAGGCCATGGCGGTGGAGTGCATTGCCTATTGTTTTCTCTGTAACAATTGTACCTGCTGCCTCCAAGTCTTTCTGGAGCACTTTCAGGGTGGTCCTTGGCTCGTTGAGTACACTTCTGAAAATCTCTCTGCCTCCCTGGTCAGAAATCTTGCAAGGAGCTCCTGCGTGTGGCCTGTTGATGGTAAGGTGGTGCTTCTTCAACTTGTTAATAATGGCCCCAACGGTGCTGACTGGAATATTCAGGTGCTTTGATGTAAGTCTGTAACCAGTTCCATTCTGATGCTGAGCAACAATCAGGTTGTGAATGTCTTCAGAGGCTCTTTGCCTTCACCCATCATGAGGTGTGTCGTATTTAACTGCTTGGTAAAAAAAATGACCTTTTTTATAGGACCATCAATTTGCTCTAGCCCAGCTGATGTTGGTTTGCACTAATTGGAAGTTCAAGTGATAATTACTGACAGATTTCAGGTGGTATGGCGCATTTCCTTGCCAAAGGAAACATCCTTTCCATGATGTAATCATTATTTATGGACCTGAATGTCATGGTTTCTTTTCATGTGTGGATTATTTGAGTTAATACCAATGTCTGGTAGAAATTCCATGTGAATCGCAGCTTTGGAAATAAATGTAATGGGGAAAAAGTTGATGTGTTCAATACATATTTTCCCCTCTGTAGTTACAGAACATCTTACCCCTTAATATGCGGGCTTAGAGGAACCATAATAAGAACAACTATAGAAAATGTACTCTTTTTGCACTCCTTTTGTTGGTGCCATCCTGTTAGAATCTTTTGTAATGAAATGTAATGACAAATGGTACGGCAGCGGCTGCAGGTCTGTTACCGGTGGCCATTGTCGTAATCCGATGTACACGCATAAAGTGGTTATAAAAAAAGGAGAGACACACATTAAACTAATTTCTGTAATCTCACTATGCCAAAAGGAAAACAAAATGGTGGCTCACGAGTCCCAAAACACAAGTCAGAGTTAAGTCTGAAGTTTTTTCAAGCACGAGTCCAAGTTGAGTCTAAAGTCTTTGTGTGCGGGACTTAAGTGGGACTCGAGTAAGAGTCGCAAACTCGAGTCCCCCTCTACAGAGAACGCATGTGCAGTCTTGATTTGTTGGATTGGAATTTTTCCTGCGAGTTCCCCAGAGGTCTGAAGTTCTGTACTTGTCTCGCTTTTATGGTGCAATTAGTTATTCGGCAAATTTCTGGCAGTCATGCACACGACTAATACTACAACCAAATGGGCCGTTCCATAACAAAATGTCAGGGCTATTGGTTCTGTTTGTGAAATGACTGGGCATGCACTCAGGCTCTGGGTAATCGAAGTTAAAGTGTTTTCAAGGCTTAAATAATCCATAAAGACGCTGCTGCATGCAAAGGAAACAACTGAATACAAAAATATGTAGATTAAGATTTTACTGCTTTATCTGAAAACAAGTGTTTCTGACTTTAACTTTGAATGTGCTGCCAGGCTATGTACTTACTGCATCTTAAATATCTTGCACTAATTCCTTGAGTTTTAAATGCACACAAGGGGTGAATAATAACTCAGTATATATGAGATAAACATGAGGGCTTACTTCTCTACAAAGGCTAAAGTCAGTATCTGACACTGAATTAAAATTCACAATGTTTTTTTTTCTTTCTTTTTCATATTAAAATCCTGTCATGCTGCTTTTACAAGAGTTTGTTTCCTATCTTTTCTCCACATCAGTTAATGAACAAGCTGGAGAAATGTTTGTTTGACTATAAACAAAAAGACAAAAAATGGCCCAAACACTTATTTTCTTCATTAACTGCTCTCCTTTTAGTAATCCATTAGTGAATGTCACGGCTAAATGGCTGCATATTGCACTTGCACTTAGTTTGTAGCACATCCTGTCCAGATAAACATCACCGAAGCAGCATCCACCATCCAAATTACTCGATAATATGACTTGTTTGTATTACAGTGTAAGTATAAACCAATAGCAGGCTTTCAGCGCTGTCCTCCTGCCATTAGCTTAGTCATAACTCTGAAAGCCAGCTTTAGATTCCCACCGAGAGGGCTGAGGATGAGGCCACAGAGAGCACTCAGAGGCTCTAACTTTCTGTTCAACTGCTCGGTTGTTGTGATACACGGCATACATTGGAGTAAACACACACACACACACACTCCTTCACAGTCTGGGAAGCAGCTGTGCTCTGTAGGGGAGTTGGTAGATAAGAAATAAGACTGTTGTTTTTACTGAAAGGGATGAAATATGAGCTCTGCTTTTATCACTCAGCTGCTGTGCGCAGGCGTCCAGCTTCTAGAAGTTTCTCCAATCTTATCCCAAGTGAAAGTTTGCTCAAATACCTGAGACTCAAAACACAAAAGGAAGTCAGTCCTCTGGTACTGATGAACAAAAGCTAACCAGCACAAGTAACTGGATAGAGCTGAAATAAAATAAACCCACTCGTGGGAAGAACCAGAGCACACTAGTGATGACTAAGTCTTATTAAGAAACCCAACAGGGAACACGATTTCCTCAGTGCAAATTAAATTCGAGGAGCTCTGGTGAAGCCATTTGACTGCCTCCCTCGGTTTCTCAGATGTGATGGTGACTCACTAAAAATAAATTTGTCCAGGGACTCATAGCTCCTGACATTTCCTTTGAGGGCTTCTTAAATCACCGCATTATGAAGGGTGTAGCAGATAACAAAAGCGCTATTGTCTAAACTTGATTTTATTATTTATTGCCTGAAAGGTATCCGCTACAAGTCAGATTCCTTATGTAAAGGGATGTGTTCACTGATAATAAAGATCAGCAAAACTGACCGGCAGGGTCCCTGACAATTGGCTTGAAATATTTTTATGTTTATATATTTTTTTATCTGTAGAATTATAAACCCTCAGGAGTCAGAGGTCAGTTGTCCATTGTTTGACCACTTTTGATGTCCATCCATCCATCCATCCATCCATCCATCCATCCATCCATCCATCTTCTTCTGCTTATCTGGCGTCGGGTCGCGGGGGCAGCAGCCTAAGCAGGGAAGCCCAGACTTCCCTCTCCCAGCCACTTCGTCCAGCTCTTCCGGGGGGATCCCAAGATGTTCCCAGGCCAGCCGAGACACGTAGTCTCCCCAGCGTGTCCTGGGTCTGCCCCGGGGTCTCCTCCCGGTGGGAGGTGCCCTGAACACCTCACCAGGGAGGCGTCCGGGAGGCATCCTCATCAGATGCCCGAGCCACCTCATCTGGCTCCTCTCAACGCGGTGGAGTAGCGGCTCTACTCCGAGCTCCTCCCGGATAGCCGAGCTTCTTACCCTATCTCTAAGGGAGAGCCCGGCCACCCTACAGAGGAAGCTCATTTCGGCCGCTTGTACCCGGGATCTTGTTCTTTCGGTCACTACCCAAAGCTCATGACCATAGGTGAGGGTGGGAACGCAGATCGACCGGTAAACAGAAAGCTTTGCCTTCCGGCTCAGCTCTCTCTTCACCACGACAGACCTGTGCAGAGTCCACATTACTGCAGATGCTGCACCGATCTGCCTGCCGATCTCTCGTTCCATCCTTCCCTCCCTCCTGAACACTTTTGATGTTACCTTTATAATTCATCTTATAAGCAGTATGACTTGCCTTGCTTGGTTTATAGATCAATCAATCTATCAATTTATCTATCTATTTATTTATTTTGATATAATGTTTGAACACACTGGACCTAAAATTACAAAAAAAAAAAAAAAAAAAAAAGAATAAATAAATTATTATTATTATTATTATTATTATTATTATTATTATTATTATTATTATTATTATTATTATTATTATTATTAATTTTAAATATGAATTGTAATTTTTAAAACTGAAACCACAAATTTATCAAAGAACATTGTTAAATAAAATACAATTAAACACCCAGTCATTTGTTTTTTAATCATCATTTTTACAACTATTTTAAAACCATCTGGTGTAACCAAGATTTTACTGAGTTATTGTTCTGAATCTAGTTCACAAAACAAAAGCAAACCAACAAAAAAACCCCCACAAAAAACTAGAGTACACACCAAAGATGTAATCCAAACATGTTAAAAGTCCCAAATAGCTCAACACTAACTTTTATGCTTGCTGTTACTCTCCTGCCTCCATAACTCCCAAAACTTTATCTATCTCTTAGTGACTATTTCATTTTGTGATTGGCTGATAGGGTGCACTTCAAACCAAAAGGAAGGAGGTGTTCTTCTTCTTCTTTTTTTTTTTGTCAGCTCACCCATTTTTACAGTTTCATCCTGCAGCAAGCATGCATTGAACATGACAACACAACAGAAAAAATCTTGGTGTTTATTATCTATCAGAACTCTGGATTTACTACCTACCAACACAGTATAAAAACTGGTAAATCATTTCAAATCTGCACAGACATAAGTTAAAACTGACACTCGGCCAGGCTGTCTCGCTGCCAAGTTTTCTTTAACCTGTGTAGTGATTCGGACATGTGCATGTGTCTGGTGTTTTGAAAAAAAAAAAAAAAAAGGAGCTGCTGTGTCTTTAAGGCTCTCAGTCCTACAAACCCCCTTCCCTCTGATTGGCCAGCCCTCTGGAGGCTTGTTGGGGCAAAGTTATGAGTAGACCTTGGTGTTTGAGGTCCAAACTTCCAACATGTCAGAAAGCAGTCAGGAGGTCCTCATGGGATGAATTCATAATTTAAACAAGTCTTGTGAAGATCAGTCAGTTTAGATTCAGGGATTTCTGTAGAGGTTTGAAAATCTGCCAAAGCTTAGTCTGACCATCTAACATTGTTACTTTAAATTCATGTTTAAAATATGGGAAGCGAAATAACACCTCTTAGAAAAAAAAAAAAGAAAAAAAAAACTCATCTTAAATCTTAACCATCCACAGTTTTTAGCTCCACCTTTTCCGTTCTGGGCATATAAAGTTTGAATGTTTTGATAGCAGGCCAGAGATGCTCAGACTGTTACCACGGAAGATCTGAGTTTGCTTTTTAGTTTTAATTTTAGATTACTTCTACAAGAATCATCTCAATTCAGAATCAATTCATCTTTTTTGGCTCCAGTTTCTGCTTAATGGCATGGATTAATCCTCTGTAGTCCCATTCACTGAAACCTGAGGTGTTAATTGAAGGGTTAACTGAGGGAAACATCTGGATGTGTTAATTGGATGCTGTGTGCTCCTGTAGGAGATGTAATTTTCCTCCTGTTCTCAGCGGGTGATTCCCTTGAATAATACTTTACACTCACAGCTGAAGTGTGTGGTTAACAAGAGTGGTTGTTTTGACAACGCTGTGTTCTCAGGTGATGTTCAGGTACACGGGTTACACACTAACAAGACACTCCATCCATTTTCTCTCTACTTTCCTCCAAATCCCCCCTGCCTGCTCTGTCAGGATGCAGCAGCACGTCCCCTCCTGAGCCTGGCAGAGAGTCATGGGATAATATGTCCGTCCTCTTTGCTCTGCACAGCTTGTTATCATTTTAACATTTATGCTTGTGGTGGTTTTCTTGCTGATTTGATGGTTCCAACAGAGCGGGTGAGAGGATTAGAGAAATTGACTCTGAGCGGGGAGGTGAGAGGAACCTGCTGAAGCTGTTCCACTCTGTCACAGACCATGTCACACATGTCCAACATGTTACTGAGAGGAGCACTGTCGTTGAAGAGCCGTCTGCCACAAGATATACCTGTGTGAATCCATATGTATATATATAGTGTCGTACCTATTCTACACAAACAGCATAAAAATACACCCCCCTCTGCTTTTGTTCCCAGGTAGTGTTGGTGGGTTAGCTTCTTACTCAGTTTTAGTCATAGACAATTTCTAATTGGCCAAGGAGGTGACCTCACACAGCACACTGCAGAGATACACAAAAAGGGGCAGAACATGGTAAAGGTATGATAAAGCAATGTTATAGACCTTATGAGTGTGCACCCTTGAAAATCCAAACCAACGGAGAAGAGGCCATATTGGCAATCTTGATCACGTTAATGAAGCGCTCAGGGAGGTGGAAAATTTGGCGTGTGTGTGTGTGTGTGTGTGTGTGTGTGTGTGTGTGTGTGTGTGTGTGTGTGTGTGTGTGTGTGTGTGTGTGTGTGACAATTATAAATATCCTTTTTTTTTTTTTTTTTTTTTTTTGTTAACCAGAATGAAAATCATCATCTACAGCTTGCCTACTCCCCCACTCACGCACACAGCTCCACTCCTCCCTCATGCTGCTCCTTGACCTGCTCACAGCCTTCCTGATGCCTTCACTGACACTCAGAAACACTCAAATCTGAAGTGAACACAGAACTAACAGCAGAGCTGTAATGCTGCGGCCACACCAACTCACAAATTTATTCGCGCAAATCGCCTGTAACGGGCTGCGTGAACGCAGCCCGAAAGCCCAAAAGAGCATCTGAAAAACAATGAGCTGTGGTTTCAAAAGTATGACAGGAGAGTGTGTGAAAGCTTTGGAGATCACAATCAAGACCTGCTGCCTCTCCCTGGTAATCCACTGGCCCTGCCTGGCTGTTCCCTGCAATCTCATCCTCGATCCCCCGAACCTCCGACCCCCAGAACCCCCGACCACCCGAACCCCCGACCCATGTTCCCGAAGGTCTCTCTGGGGATAATGAAGGGGTCGAGGAAAGAGAGGACCGCAGAGAACTTCCAGCAGGTGGCTGTTCCCCCCCAGTGTCATCAAATCAATGACGTCATGGGGTAATGTCATCTCTGATTGGCGGCCGCAGCAGGCCTTCACGGGAATTCACGTCAAAAGTTCAATATTTTCAACTCCAGCAAATTTGCGTCTGCCGCCCAAACGCGTGAATAATCCAAACGCGCGAACGCTCCAAACGTGCAAATGCCCAAAATGCCAATCGGCGTCTAAATGCATCTTTGAATTGACTTTGTATGTAATCTCGCTGCAAATTCGCATTTGGTGTGGCCGTACCATAACAATATGAACGCCAGAGTCCGTTTGTGTGGCAGTGGGACCCAACTAGTGACTTCTGGGAGAGGATCACTGCCAAGGAGAAGGGGAAGGTGCGCCCGTTAATCACATCTGATGACATGTTTTTTTTTTTGGAAAAGATGTTTCTGTTGTCCTTTTGGATAAACTTCCTCATTGAAAGTTCTGAAAAACCACATCAAGAGAACATAAAATCTTTTTCATCTGTTTTTTTTTTCATTTGGTGTTTCCATTACTATTTTTTATTCAGTATTTAGGTTTTGTGCAATTCTAGGTGTAATAGAAATGCAACCACTGAGGAACATTGCTCTAGATTATCAGCATAGGAGAGGACAATGTGTTTTTTTTGTTTTTGTTTTTTTTTTTAAATCTAATTTTATAATATATTGTTTTGTTTACATTTTCCCCATAATTTTGCTTATCCTTATTTGAAGAGCCCAAAATGATGATAAACACTGTCCAGATAACTGTCCCCATATCTGATTATCACATCTTCTTCACTGAAGCTTCCTGGTTTTTAACCTAGCTGTAAATCCTGGTATCAAACAGACTCTTGTAATCAGGATTGTTAATCAGTCTATAACATCACCCATCTAATCATCACCTCTGCAAGTGTGATGCTTGAAGAGTTTAGGGATGGGTAGCTTTCATATTTGAAATGAATTTGGTAGCAATTGGAAGAGACTTGTGCTCGCACCTCCAATGACACTATTCAGATAGGCCTTTACATCAACTTTGAAATGGAATAACTTTTGTTGTTGTAAGAGCAAACCATCATGCAGAGCCTTCAAGCTGAATTTACTGTTCAAATGATGAATTTCTGTTTAGGGTTGTTTAATTTCTGCTCACGCCCAAAGTGGCTCCTTTATCACTTTTATTTACTCAACTATGGGACTGGTCAATTTAAGGGCCATAACAACAAAAATGTATGTATCAAAAAAAAAGCTGTATTAAAAAAGTGTAGTGTCATGTCATTATTGGATTTACTTCTGCTACCCTTACAAACCCCATTTTCGGTCTTCAGAGAAAATTTCTCATATACACTACACTATTTCATACATGACATCCACACAAGTGTGGCACTGAGCTGCAGGTGAAATGCTCTGTCAAGTATCCATTATGTTCTGAGAAGTATGCAACCCCTGTAGTGACTGTCATTTGAATGTTAATGTTTGAAGCAGTTCACTGACTGCCAAATGACACCAGATCTGTCTCTGGTCAGTCTCCACCTTGTTATGGCTCTGAGTCTGACAAGTTTCTATCCAAGTCAGCTGTTTTGTTTCCGGCAGCATCTCAGATCCATTAGGTCAGAGTCCTCTGAATCAGAATATCTAAATGTTTTCCAGATGTGCTGATTTAGCACAGAGCAGATGGGTTTGGACAGGGAACCACATTAAACATCTTGTGACTTTCAAAATAAAATACACTGTGTCAACCCCAGGCTTTATTTAACTCAGCACAACAGCAACAATGAGTGAAGCCAGAGTTAAGTCAAGGGGTTTGAGGTTTTACAGCCCAACATGAATGAGGAGAGGATCATTGATGGTTTTGGAGAAGTGGGGACTTCTCTGCCTCATGGTTAAGGCTGAAATACACCAGATGTGTCTGCAGTCGGTCTCCATTCAATGCAGCAACAGATCAGATAGGTTTCCATTCAAGTCTGTTTGTCAGCCGACACTGGATCCATTCTGTTAAAGTACGTCTGCGTGGCTGGTCAGTCATGACACAGGTAATACGCATCCCATCCTATTTTTGACAGACACTGAGCTGTGACACATACATTCGGGGTAGGGAAAAATGAGCAGGACAGGAAGTCGTGACTGGAAACTATCTAAAAAAAACAGTGACTTTCAATATAAATAAATAAATACATAAATAAATAAATCTAAAAATCTGTTCGTAGTTAGCTTGACTACAGCAACAAAATGACATAATGAGTGGAGCCAGACCAGGAGTCAACAGGTTTGAGGTTTTACAGCCCAACATGAATGAAGAGAGACTTATCAATGGAGAGGGAAGAGCAGGAACTCCTCAGTCTGTGACTCCAGCTGTCTGTCAGTCATACAGCTTGATGGACTGAACACACAGCTGGTGTAAGTTTACAAATACAGTCAACACACAACTGAAAAGAGTTTGACTGTAGATGTATCTGGTGAATTTGACGCGTTACACTGTCTAGTTGTCCTGCGGTCCATCTGGTGACAGTTGAGAAAAAAATACAGTCTGGATACAATGGAGTTGACTCAAGCAAACTTTAGTTAAAGTTTATTCTGTTCCTTTAATATCCAAGGTTAGCAACTGATGTGTCACATGTATGGCTAATAGCAACCTGGATAGTCAGCTCAAAAGTGGAAAACAAACAAAGTTGAAATATTTCTTGAACTTGTGATTGCTTTTCTGAGTTTGCACTGTCATATCTACTTCAAAGGATCATGTCTATCTTTGTGTTGCATAAGAGATGTGACTCTGCACTGGAGAATCATTTCTCAATTACCACACATCAATGAACAGCATAACTGGGATGATTCAATCCCACACACCAATCAGATTAAAATGGATTTTGTTGAAACAGAGTGAAGCAATCTTATAACAAAATTTGATTTGGAAAACATTTGGCTTAAAAGAAACTCCGAGGGTCACTGGTGAAAAGTGTTTGATGTCGAAGAGTCACTGAGCACGTTGAAGGAACTCACTGGGATGTGCAAAGTAAAGCGAACTCAAAGACACTTCTGTCTTTGTCTGAGTTTGTAAAATTAACTTCAGAAAGATCCACATAGGTTGAAAGATGTGCTGGAACGATGCAGGTTGCGCTCGTCTGTCACAGCAAACTCCCCACTCAGCGTGAGCGTTGGAGTGTGGCAGCCATCCACCACCTGATACATCCCCAGACCTGAAAGACACAGGTGTGTTTTCCCCAGGGTGAGTGTTTGGGCACCAGGGATGTGGGTGGATGTTTTGTTATCCCTCCAGCACACTTCCTGGAGATGCAGCAGGGTGCAGTGGAGTGTTGTGACCTGCTTCTGTACTGTGTCAAGTCAATAAAGGTGTTTTTTCTCTATCTGCTCACAAACGAGAAACACAGCCAGGAAAGTTCAGACATTAATTCTGGTTTTTAAACTTGAACTCTCTTGACGTTTTTCAGGGCTTGGGAATAAAACTTAATTTTAAAATATAAACTAGAGGAGGAGCTCATTTTGGCTGATAGACTAACTTCATAATTCTTAATGTGTGACATTATTACAGGAAAGATCACAAAAGAGTTTGTTCTTTTAAGGAAATAGATATTGCATTGCTCTATCTGTTCAGAAAAGTTATAAATTTGAAGTTTAAATCATTAATTTGAGTAAAACTATGATAACAGTGAAACTCCACTCCAACACCTCGTGAAATAAATGGGGATTGCTCAAAGAGCCCAGTTACCTATCCATTAAAACTGTAAGAAATTGAAAGATTAGTGTAATGAATCACGATCAGAGCTGTTTGAATCAAAAGTTCATCCAACCAGAGTAACCATAGTCCTGTTTTAGCTAAGTACAGAACACATCTCAATGTGGAGCTGGAATCATCTCAGACTGCTTTCTTCAACATGACAATGAGTCCCCTGTACCCAAATGTCCTCCACAGTCTCCAGATCCTAATTCAATTGAGCACCTTTGGGATGTGGTGGAACGAGAGATTCTCATCATGGATGTTCAGCCGACAAATCTGCAGCAACTGTGTGATGATATCATGTCAATATGGACCAAACTCTCTGAGGAATGTTTCCAGTACCTTGTTGAATCTATGACACCAAGAATTGAAGCAGTTCTGAAGGCAAAACTACGTTCAACCCGGTGCCAAGAAGATTCACCTGATAATGTGGCTGTTGTGTGCATGCTAACCTCTCAACCTTGAGAAAGGGATTACACACTAAAACTGAAAGATTAAATTGGTTTTGTGATGGAGCCACTCTGTCACCAGCGGCAAAATACACTTACACATACTCACATTCAACATACACACTGGGCAAAAATATTTGGGGGGGTAAAAGGGAGGACTCCCTGAGCACTCCCCCACGGCGCACAGTGCACACTCTCCTGGTCATGAGTGATGGGATAGGTTGGTGTCGGTCTTCTCACTTTACAATGTGTTGTTTGGTATGAAAATGTTCTCGTAAATATGAACTGTTGTTAAGCATTGTGGGTCATGGTAAAATGTTTTTGATTAGATTAAACAGAGGAAACTCATCATTATTGTGTTTACTTATTTATTTATTTATTTTAATCTATTATTATCGTTTTAATCCCCTGTGGAGAGAGGGGCTATACAACTGCACACAACTGTTTTATTTTTTACTGAGCAGTTGTTACTGTGTTTGAGTTGACTGCAAGAAGAGAATTTATTACCCAGACAAGAGTATTATTAAAAAAACATAGACATGAAATTAGAGAAACAGGAATCCAAATGACCGGGTGGCCCAGGTCACAACCCAAAAGGTTCATTACTGATCAGGCCCGGGATCGAGTCCCACCGATTTCCCGCATGTCATTCCCCATTCTTAGCTCTGTTTCCTACTTCATCCACTGTTCTCTCCTGTCTCATTAA